>NW_011967150.1:263756-289191 GCF_000949405.1 Vollenhovia emeryi
ATTAATCTTTACAATGCCGAGCGAGTGAGAACTTAATTCTTTCGTAGCAAACAGAAAATGGGCTGCCTGAGTAAGATTAATTCATCAATTTCGTAAACGTGCGTGTTTGAGAATTTCTAATCCGCTCGGTTGGTTAACTGCAACTGTTTAATCGACACGTGCTTTAGCAACTCTTCCCCATTTTCTATTCCCACTTTCCAAGTCGTTAATAGGAAAATGTTCGATAGATTTTATTTTAATAGTTTGTCTCATACCAATATAGTTAACGGATTATTTAAAAGCACATCAATCGTATACACGGAGGGAATTTTTTTTAAATTTACTTTGAAAATTATGTAACCATGGAACAATAGGATATTTTCAAGAACTTATTGAAAGTTTTTGAAATTTCGCCATACATTTTACTAATAAAATATATTCTAATTGTATAATAATTGAAATAAAATTTCTTGTTGATCCAACTGGCAATATAATTAATTAAGTGTCACAATTAGTACGACTTAATTAATTACACTTAATTATAATTATAAATTATAAAAATAATTATAAATACACTTAATTAATTATATTGCCAGGTGGATCAACAAGAAGTTTTATTTCAATTTTTTATTATACTAGGTATTGTTATAACAAATAAATTTGACTCAACAAATATTCCACGTTAAATTAGAATCGTGTACGTGCTGGAGGGTATCCAACCGTAGAAACTGATATGTCCTATTAATTTAGAGATCTGCGGGCACACATACGAGTTTAATTTAAGAAACAGTATCTACTCAATTAGATTTATACACGGAGAGAATTCTCTCTTATAAAATTTACCTTGAAAAACATGCAATCGTGGGAGAACCTGGCACTTTAAAGACCTTCATGAGAGTTTTTTTTTAATTTTACCATACGTTCTACTAGTGAAATGTTGAAAAAACTCTCGAGTTCTTCGAAATGCCGAAATTGCCCCACGATTAATCTTCGGGGTAAATTTTACGAGAAAATTCTCTCCATGTACGAATAAGAGACAGGCTCTAAAAATTGTTCTAGGGAGAAAGTCGAAACGGCCAAGTTCGCGGGTTACGGTTCGCCCTTTCTTCCGATGGTTGCGCTTGCAACGGCATTATCGTTGTTGCCAATCCGCGAGATTGGTTCTCGTAATAATGCGACTACGACTCGAGGACACGGTGCACAGTACAATTAAAGCAGTGTAGCCGAGATGAATATTACCGACGCGAGAGCGCGGCCCGATAGTGATCTTACGTTATGTACAAGTGGCGCGGATACTGTCGTCTGGCACGAAGGCTTTCCGTGATGATTGCTTCGTAAGAGCGCCGCCTTTATCCCGCAAATTAATCTCGAAACCCGAAATTGGGAGCCTCGGGGAGGCGAGCGGTAATTAATCGAAATCGATGGCGGCCGGGAATATTAAACGGAGGTCCTTTATGTCGAATCCAAAGAGCATAACAGCGCCTGACAATCCGTACTTTGAATTCACGATTGTCAACTTTATTAAATTAAATTGTCTAATTGTATTAATTGAATAATAAGTCTAAGAGCTAAATCAATCTCTTGGTATCAGGAGATTGAGTCTTCGTCTATAATGAGCGAACAGACGAGGGACTTGATTTTCATCGTAATGGCGGACACTCTGATAAATTAATAATTAATAGTTCCAAATAAACGCGTGCATATTCTGATCTAATCTTGGCTGTCTCAAGTTATTTCATAGATCTGTGCGTAACCGTTGTCTAGTTTTTTCCATATTAACGCAACTGTTAAAATGTATTTAGTTGTTTAATTAGCCTGGTAATATTTTTCGCAATAAATTAAAAATATAACATATTTAGACGCTAACACCCTGTCTCGGCTCTTGTTCCTTCAAATTTGTGTTTATCACATTTGAGCCGCACGAAACTTATTATTTCGTTAACTATTTAAATTAATAGATTAATGATTAATAAAATGCATTTTAATTCTACTTACTGCGAATTTATGGATCAATCTAATTTTTCCAGTTATCTTTTCGGTACGCATTACGTAGCGAAGTAATAGTTAAACATTATTTGACCACCTTAAGGTGGCCGTTCCAACGATGGAAGGCACTCGAAACGGAAATCTGAGCCCGTATGATGCTGCAAATTAACGGCGCGGCGGAGATCTTGCCGAGCGTCGATTTAGACGCCCAAACGGATCGGACGATCTTGAGCGCGGACGACAGTATAACGCGAAGCAGCCGGACTTACGCGATCACCGGAGCGCGCATCGAAAGACCGGACACTCGGCGGAGAAATGATAGTTTTCGGAGCAATTATCGCGCCGGGGCCTCAAGGAGGAACCGGCGTGGCACGGCACGAACCGATATCTTTAGCACAACGGACACTCGCGGTAGCGAAGCAGACGTACCTTTTTACCGGACACGAGAGCCGGGCGAACGGGCACTCGCGTTAGTGGAGCAGTACGCTCGGATCGCGCGATGACGTTCACACCCTTCGGATCCGCGTACGAGACTCTCTCTTGTGACGAGCGATTTTCACGATCGTTAGAAACGGGAAGAGTTCTGATTGGTGGAACAGACATCGCGCGACCGGGTCGCCGAATCGGGTAAAGACGCGAAAATGTACCGGAGCGCGATCAGTTGTGGATCACGTGTGCCCGTTCGCCCTCGGGAGCTCTCGAAGGAAAACATCGCGGCGCGACTCGTCGCGAACGCGCTCCGACGGAGAGCGAAACTAGGCCCAACACCGGGCCAAAATTTTAATGCACGCTTCTGATTTTAAACACCCAATATATTTTTCCGACCTAGGTAATCGTTGAGTGTACGAAAAAATACGATTTATCGTGCATACGAGAAAGAATGAGAATTATGATGACTTACGCGATACGATTTGTATATTGCAACACTTCATGCTGTAATAATTATATTCGGAGCGACTTAAATAAATTTTGTACATACATTGCGTAAGTATTAATCGGCATAAAACAATGAATTATGCATTTACTTTAATTATTGCACGGTAGAGATTGATTTAAATTTACTTTGGTCGATACGAAATATTCCTCGGTCCGATATGTGTAAATTAATACGTGTGTGTCGGGTGATCAATATTTAAACATCTTCCATATTCCAGGTATCGCTGATTAAATTCCGCAGAATTATACATACTTTCGGAAAGTAACAGCTTCGTCCTATTAACCGCAGAATATAAATTTGCATTGTTCCAGATATTAATATAGCGGGTAATACACATTAAATCTGACACGCGAGAAGATTAAGCCACAAATCGGGTTACAAGATTCGGTAATCTCGGGGATAACACGTTCCAAAGATAGAGCCGCGTATGTCCAATTCGCGTATTGTGTCAGAGCCACAAAAGTTAGGCGGCTCAAAGTAAACTTCCCACCGTTCTCCTATCGGATTTAACGAGTAAGAGACACGAATAAAGACATCGATTAGCCAATTCTATCAACAGGCAGCGTCTATTTCAATATTATCCGTTTTTTTTGCAAAGCTGTTTTTCGTTTCAAGGCAGAACTGGGCTACGAACTCTTTCTCTTTTACAGTCGGAAGGCGCTTATACCGACTTCTGCGCGATAAATCTTGATGATTAACGTTGAGAGTTCGGACCTGAGGACGCGGCCCGCGGCTTCGGTATGTAACACGCGAATAGTAATCGGAATAAGTAATTGACGACAGCCCAATCTCAGCAATTGCGGGGCGGGCTGGCATTACGGTGTCACCGAAACCCCAGCGATCTGTCATTCAAGTGTCACATAAGAGAGACACGAGACGCAGACATGCCCCTCGTGACAATGGAAGAATCGAGAGATCGCAAATCGCGGGCCGGGGGATTCTGATAGGCGCGTTACGTCACCTCTCGGGGAAAAGTCGACAAAGGAGCGGGCGAGGATCAATCGAGAACGCGTCTACGTATTATCGAAATCCAACCCTCGCCCAACAGTATAATGGGATATTAAATTAACATCGAAGTCGTTACTTTAGGAATCTTTTCTTCCCAGTATGCAAAATAATACGATGTACGTGCGTGTATAATTTGTCATTGAATTTGGAGGTTGAAAACCTACTATCTCATAATAGAGTACTTTTCTCTATCAATAAATATTAAATCAAATAAAAAATAGATTTCACACAATATGGAGCATCGATGTGTAACGATTCGACAATTGTAATGTAGATTTTCGCTTTAAAATCGGTTGAAAGATCCGATTAATTGTGCGCCACCCTGTGCATTAATACGCCTTCGGAAAGCCATGCAAATAAAACGTCTGCGCGAAACAATGGGGCTTTTTGTCCGACAAGTTTTATCGTTACACCGGCGAAGCTTGCTCTTTATTAATTGCAAGTCGCCTACAAGAAACACCGAAGTTGCTCAGTTAGCTCATGAAAGCTCTTTATCAACGGAGTTGCCTGCTAGATCGAAACACGAGATTAAAGCTCCGGCACGATACGTCAACTTTCGTGGCACTACGGTTTTTCGCATCTTGTTATCGCGCATTATTACGTTTACGTAAATCCGGGCCCTTCGAATTGCACGAATACGACTCCACGCGTAGCGGAGTGAGCCGTCAGAATTTTACGTAAACAAACCAAATTACATATACATTGTAGCTGCGGTAAAAGTAATAAAATTGTTAATAAAATTATTAAAAACTTCAGTGTTTTCTTGGCCATATCTGGCATTTTTAATAATACAGAAAATTTCCTGCGAAAAATATTACCTCAGCCAGGGTTCGAACCTGGACCTTCATGCACTCTAGGCAGGCGTCTCTCCAATTCGATCACTAAAGCATGTGGTAATATTTGTCGCAATAACAGTGTAAAGATGATATCTTCGCGTCTGTTTTTCGACTTTAAACTGCGCGCCGATTCGGGTTGTCGACAGTACACAGAATAGTCGATACGCGAGTTTTAAGGGGGATGGTGGAGTGATTCTGCACTTTTGGCATCCTTTGCTCCTAGAATTCGTGAAAACGTATTTGCGTAATATACAAATTATGTGGCGTTTGTGTACGAACCGACAGTGTTTCACTATTCGGACTAAATCAGAGAACAGCATGGTATCATTGAAATTAAGTTTAGAAGCCTAACCATAGGTTTTTGGTTAGGCTTCTAAACTACATGTTAAGCTTCTAAACTTACTTTCAATGATGCCGTGCTGTTCTTTCACTTAAACTGAATAGTGGGACACTTGTCGGTCTGTACACACAAGCCACATAATTTGTATATTACACAAATGTTTCCATGAATTGACAGTTCTAGGAGCGAAAGGTGCCAAAAGTGCAGAATCACACCAGCAACCCCTTAAGTATCCCTGTCCCCCGTCTGTTAAAAAGTATTAAAATTGTTCTGTAAATCTTAATAAAATTGTGGGCTTAGCGCAGCGTTTTACCGGGCGGTGAATAAGTGGCGAAACAAATGGATACAGAAAGGAGGTAAATAATTTATCAAGCACGGATATTTCGTGGCGAGAGGATATGCTATCGCGAATCAGCGTTCCACATACCGGGCGCGCCTAATCTGCTATCGTTTAATCGCGTAATACGGTACGTGCGCCGCGCCGGCCGGCGTATTCGTGCCAGAAAGGGGTGAAAGTGTAACACTGTGTCGCGGATAAATGATTACCAGAAAATTGCAGCTCACGACCGGCCGGCAGCACCGATCCGTTTCGTGGATCGCGCCGTGGTCCTTCGCGCTTTTTCTTTTTTTTCCCCCCCCTCGTCTTTACCCCCGTCGGTCTCGTTCCTCTCCGCCTTCTCTCTCCTCAAACGACATCGATCGATGTCTTAAACTTTCGCCGGGCGATTAGAGCGTGTAGATTGCACGCTAGTTTGCTGGCGACCGAGCCGCAATCTAGGCGTACACGTTATAAAAAATATAGGAAAATCGCGGTCGCGTTTGAAAAGCAACGTCACGATCTGATGGAAGAAACTTTAGGCAGGGAATTTATCGTCTGACGGTTATCCGATTTTTACAATTTTCGTGTGTAATTTAATTACATTGTATAACTCATTAATATAATTTATAGAAATTTATAGAAATGTAATCTACATTTAAGAAATGCACAGACGACGTAGTAATAAAGGTATCGAATATTTAAGCAGGACTGTCTGACAGAAGAAAGTTCAGGCAAGAAATTTATAGTTCAACGGTTATCCGACTTAATAATAAATTTCACATACGATTTAAGTATATTGCAGAGCTAATTAACACAATTTGTAGAAATTAATTTAACCTGATCTTTCTTTGAGAAAAACACGTATACACATGTATACGATATAATAGACTTCGAACATTTAAGTGACGAGAATTGGGAAGGTGGATTTAAATACTTTTTTTGTCTTAAAAATTGCATGTTTGAAAATTTCATAAACCGCCTTTAACGACAAAACCACCGGATACTCGGTTGGTATACACTATTGGAAAAATTCCCACGGAGGCGTCATACGCCATCGACGAACGTTTACGGGTTCCCATGGAAAATGATAGACCTCCCGCAACGACGCAGGTGGGGGGGAGGAGGGGGGGGGCGCCAAGGTGCGCATTATGGTATCTCTCCGTATTTACGGCGTTGCCTCGGCATTTATTGAAATAACGACATATGGCGCGTGCGTACGCTCTTGCGCGGCAATTATTTCGATTCCCGTGCAGGTGAACGCGGATACGGCGAACGTAATATTAGAATATAATGCGAAACGCGGATGGAATACCGCCGGAAGCGCGTGAACGCAACGATATCGCGACACGGTCGTTCCGCGCGCGTATCCTTTAACAAAATATTCGCGACAACAACGTATTTATGTTAATCACATCTCTTAGCACAGGTTATTCGTATAATTATATTGAGCTGTATAATTGTAATTACTTTTCTAATTTGTACGAATTCTCGCAATAGTATGTAACGTTATTTTGAATTAATCGTGGAGACTAAAGAGATTATCACACGTGAGTAGCGCGGATATAACGAGATTCTTTTCTTTCGTCGCTCTCGTTATATGAAATGTTCTTATTTTCATGCGCAATCTTTTACTTTTCCGTAAATTAAATGTTCCTTTCTCTTAAGCACGCGTTTAGAGTCGAACGAAAGAATTTTTTGCCCAAATTGGACAATTTTTTTACGAACGATCTTTAGGTCTCTTTCGCACACGGGGGAGGGGAGCGAAGTTTCTCTTAAAATTTACTCCGAAATGTAACCGTGGAACAACATGGCATTTTGAAAAACTTTATGGGAGTTCTTTGAAATTTTACTATACATTGTACTAGTAAAAACTTTCATGAGATTCTTCGAAATGCTGCGTTGTCCCACGATTATACGACATTCAGAGACAATTCTCTCCGTGTATAAATGTGTGTCTATATATTTAACAAAATATATCTGTCTGGTGCCACGGAGAGAATTGTCTCTAAAAATTATAATCGTATAAGGACAACATGGCATTTTGAAAAACTTTATGGGAGTTTTTTGAAATCTTACCATACATTGTACTAATAAAAACTCATAAGATTCTTCGAAATGCCGCGTTGTCCTACGATTACTTACATGATTTTCAGAATAAATTGTAAGAGACACTTCTCTCCATGGCACCAGACATGAAATTTCGCGATCTCACGGATCTCCCGCCTGTTAGGTCTTTTATCATTCGATTCGGGGCTTTTCATGACTCATCATTATGCAACGACGGGACAGTGGGTGCGAAAGGGATCGTCGCGAGGCTTCACCAAAGGGCCCACCTGTTGCAATTTCCACCCTTGAACACACTCTGATCAGCACGCCGGCGTTCCATCGAATTGCCAGCCGAGAGAATACCTATTCAGGATCGCCTCGCTCCGCGTTTATTAGGGAATAAGAAAGAGAGAAACCAGCCGAGGGGCGAACGGGGAGGGAGTATCGATTCTCGATACGGTCGCGCGTAACAAGTGTGTGCGAAAGCGACGAATAAACGCAACGAAGAAATTTCTACGCGGAGCGAGGCAAAAATAACTCCGTAGCAGGGGAAACTATCATTGTGCAACGCACCGTGCGTAACGAAAGTTTCCCGAGCGAGCCTCGATGGCGGCCATCAATTATTCAAGTCGATTGTCTTGAGTCTTGATTCTGCGCAATATTGTGCGACCGCGGGCCGGTGGGGCGGAGAAAACGAAGGGAAAACGAATGCCGCCGCTGCGGGGCAAATTGGAGCGGCGCGCGGCAGACGCGTATTCGCGAATGGGAATTTCGTGCGTTAATACCACGTCATTTTTGTAATAGTCGCCGCGAGGAAAGGGGTATACGCGGACGACGCGGCGCGGCGCTTCCGAGAATGCCGTAACGCGGATAATTAATTTACGACGCGTCCATGTGCTTTGGGCGCCGCCGTAATAACCGAGGAATCGATTCGTTCTGCGAAAATAGCGAGGTGTTATATTTTTGTCGCTACACCGCTCTGTTAATGACGGCGCTCCTGAAATGTCTTTCTAAATTTCCATTTTTTTATAATCACACGCATAAACTGTGGAGTAACACTTTTTGGTAGGGGAACCCGGGGCATAACGGAACGGCGGGGCATAATGGGATATGATCTATAACTTTTTACAGAAGTGCTGTTATGTATTGAAATATTTTGCAATTATTGCTATTAGATGATCCTTATCGCATGCTGTTATCAGTTGTCATGTTATTTTTAACTGAAAAATGCTATAAAGTTTTTAATGCGTTCGCTGCACTCTCCGTGACTCGCTTATAATTTCGTTGATAGATCAGCATGAGGTAACAATGATAAAATTCTATTTTTTATTACCATAAGTAATTTTACGCTATTAAACAATCTCTTCTAGTCACTTTAGTAAAGTATTTCTGCACAGATATTGATTATCAATGATATTTTGTATTTATTTAGTGTAAAAGTACATTGGGGGCATAATGGGACATTAGGCCGTGGGGCATAATGGTACAATAGGTAACCTCTCCTTATTAGTTGACTCGTAAGTGTTAAGTTAACGGAGCATGTCTCAACAAAAAATTGAAAATTAACAGCAACATTGAAAGCAACAATGAGCAACAATGAGGATATTACACATATTTGCACCTACTGTTCTTAAAATGTTTCATGTAGATGTGATAATACGTGCTATCAATAAATAATTATTATTATTAAAATGCAATACTACATTGGTATATTTATTGCGTATTTAAAAAATCATTTGTAATAAGTTTTAAACATTAATATATAAGAAATATATAAGTTTTGTGAAGAGTCCCATTATGCCCCGCATAAAATGATAATCAGATTAAGTCATGATCTCAATAAAATAAAAATTTCGTCCTTTTAAACTATTCTTTCACAGTAAAACCATTTTTTTTCTTATAGTAGACATTTCAAAGAAAATTTTCGTAAAAAATAATTCATTTGTGTATTTTCATTTTGTTTAAAATTAATTTTAACCTTAGCGTTCCCGTTATGCCCCGGGTTCCCCTACATCATGAAATAATGTAACCGCAGGATCTAAAGTTGATGCAATTTATGAAGTACTATATAGTGACGGTAAATATCGGGATAATCGCTTTAATTTTGCGTAAGCACAATTCAGATGTCACTTTGTACAGTTAGCGCTACGTAATTTGTAGAACAATAATATTCACGCAATCTGTTTTTTTTTTATTAAATAAATATTAATTTCGCGTCAATGAGTTGTAACATAATTTTGTTACAAACATAAGGAAATAAGCTTCAATCGGTTCTGGAGGGTTTTTTGTTTCCTTATCGCTCGATGTTGAAATGTGTGATGTATTATAAGGTATTTTTGTTAGCAAATATTTAAATATTTCACAGGTCGTGCCGTGAAACTATACTCCGAAGGGAATAAAAGTTTTTTTGGACACAGGCGGATTTACACTGTAAATGTTTATTTCGACTATTTAAACCGTGTTTTTCACAGACAGATTTACACAATAAATCTACCTGTGACAAACTCGTTTAAATAAACGAAATAAACATTTCGTTTGCACTGTAATTATTATTAACATGTTTTATTCATTCCTAATCAATAGTTTGATTTATATCTCAATAATCGTTACTGTCACAATTATCTGTCGTACATTACCTCGCGACAGGGGGTAATTGTGACTTTTGAAGGAAATTGGAAAAATTGTTTTTATCCTAGTAACAAGAAAATTCCGACTACACATCTATAATTTCCTAATAATAAATTTAAAAATAGATAATCATTCGTACAAGAATTAAATATAAGTAACAACAATTAATTACGTTGTCAAATTCCATCTTTCCATTGTTCCATCACAATTACCCCGGTTGACTCTAAATGTTGTACGTAATAAAGAGTTAAATTAGCTTATAACAAGCCCCCAATGTCCGCAAATTATTTAAAAGATCAGCACGAAAACGTCCTCACGGACGTCATCTCGCTAATGGAATTCCAAACGTTTTGAGACAAAGTAAATTATTTTGAGACAAAGTAAATCACTGAAAACTGAATATTCGCTAATTCAACTGCTGCTCATAATTGAATAATTCAGTGCTATAATTGTTTTCAGTGATAATGCACTGATTGACTTTTAGAGAGTATAAGTATATGTCGAATTATCGTTCCACGCGTTCTTTAACAGGCGATTGGAAATTGCCAGGTTTTTGTTTCGCTGCCTTGTTAAGCTGTTAATCGCACTTCCGCATAGCAAGCTACGGAAATTGAGACGTCAGACGGTGAGAATCGAGCGTCGTCCGATTCATCATTCGAGGGGGATAGCACCGATGTCGGACGGTGGAGATAGCTTCGCACTTGAACTCGTGGAAGTCAATTTAATTCCGATCGCCGTATCGCGTTCGCTCTATGACCGCAATAACTTATCGAATTCCCGAGGAACGATTCCAATAACCGTCGCGATTACGCGAACGCGGCGACAAGCCATTTGGCTTGCGAGCGAGGATCCTGACACTCTGGATTTATAGGTTTCGATTAAAGTATCCAACGATGGCACGGGTGCAATTATCTCTTCTTTTTTTTATTTTATTGACACGTGTGAAGCTTGGAAGCAGATGTCCGAATGACTCGCCTCGCGCGTCATCGCATGGTGACCGGCTAGACTACGTAACATTGAATATACACAAGAAACACCACACGTGTCAAATTTTTATTTTCTAATTAGATATTGAAATATTATATAGAGATATGAAATACTATTTATATTAGGTATTCATTTATATATAATTTTATATACACGGAGAGAATTTTTTCTCAAAATTTATCCTGAAAATGTAATTTAATTTATTGTAATTTATTGCTGCAAAAGTGAGGTAACATTAACAGATCGAAAACAAAAGGTGAGGCACCAACAGAAAGTTGTTAATGTACCTGCCAGAACTAGGTATAAAATAAACATTGGAGCAAATGCATAGAACTAAAAACGAAAATCATGTACTCGCGGGACAACGTGGCATTTCGAAGAATTTTATTTAACTATGATTACTGGTGAAATTTATGGTAAAAGTTTAAGAAACTCTCATAAAATCCCTCGAAATGCCATAACGTCCCACGATTACAAGATTTTCGGGATCAATTTTAAGAGGAAATTCTCTCCGTATACACGAACGAGCGAGCGAATGGGAAATGACAAGCGCGTTACCCAATTTCTTTCTCCGCTCTTCGATCCGCAAGAATTTCTCGTGCGTGTCTCTCTGTCCGATCCAATTTATTCTGACATCTTACCAGAGCGTGGTAGCACCCCTGTCGTGCCCACCCCCTTTCCCCGCAATCCAAGCTAAAGCGCCCGTATCAATAACGTTTATTCCATTTCGTAGCGTGACTGGAGATTTTGTGCGATGCGAGGCACCCTTTCGAGAGACCGGCTGTTTGTCTTGAGGACAAGAATATCGCCCCATAGCGCGGTAAAGTGCGGTGTAATGGTGTCCCGCCGCAGGCATACTTAGCTAATTAAACTGTATCGTGGATATTCGTTTCGGGAGATTAAGTTACGGACAGGGCACGCGACCGTCTCGCAGCTGCGAGAGGAGTTCGGCACACATCGCCGTCGGTAGGAAGCGCCGAAGAATTGCCTGCCCAACGGCCTCCGGTAATCGTATTACGTTAATAATTTCAGGTTGCCGCGCTGTTCTTTCGTGTCCCAATTTAGACTGCAATTTTATTAATAAAATAAATTGACGAAAGACAAAAGAAACGATCGAATCTAATTGACTTGTCGATACAGTTCTCGCGTGTTCTCGCGTAGGCTGGTGTTTTGTAAAATTCTCGGGGAAGGCTCGAATTATAAAAGAGCAACTGATAAGTGTACCTATTGAAAATTTCCGTCAGCACGTGACGGTCTCGAGAGCTAACAAAACGTTGGTCAGCGTGCGGCGGAGAGAAAAGGATAGATAATAGATAATAGATATGGGTACACGTTCGGTACGTAACAGTGTTTGCGCGTCACATCTGTCGATGCGCGTTGTGCGTGCGAGAGATAAGGTCTACGGATTACTTTCATCGATTACGTGCGTTTAGTGCATCCGTTCTACAATATTAATATAATTCTTTAACGTTCAACTGTTAAAGTTCACCAGTTTGCCGGTCATCGGGATTTTAAACAATCGCCCACGAAACATACTGATAAACCGCGTTATCAAACGCGCGAGTAGACGTGTTCATAGATTCTCATTCGCTATTAAATATTTTGCGTAATAATAAATAAAAGAAAATTGCATATAATCGTGCTCCAGCAGATTTCTCACGCAATTAAGGAAATTTTCAAAAATTCAGCGCTTGAAAAAGTTTAAGCGCCCAGTGTTGGATTCAGGGTTTTATCAAGATTAAGCATGAATTTCAAGGAATTTTTAGATATCACGCTGATATGACCTAACGTTTGAAAGGCGTTTCCACAAAAGGGTGAACTTAAAAAAAATGATAAACATATATTAATCGCGTTAAATAATTCCTTAATGTGACCGAAATTGTTTTCTTTGTCAAGAGACAAATGAAATCAATCTTCCCGAAGGAAGTTACAGGATGTCCAACGACATATGCCTCGAGCATTACGTGAGTGCATTTATCCGAAGCATAGGTTAATTATAGGTCCAGCCACGTAATGGCCTCATTTATCAAAGCCGCACTAACTCGAATTGGCCGAAGTCTATACACGCATGTATACAGCCGTAAAAGCAGATCCGGTAGATCCGGCTGCTCTCTCAGCTTCGACTTTGGTTTCAGTTCATCTCAAAGTCGCAATTCCAACTGCCTCGACGTCGCGCGCAATTTTTTATGTATCTATTCGGTCTTAATTAATTATAATATACCAACAATTTAGTTATTTCTAGTTTCGCCATGTAAAATTTTAAATGTTACGCGAAAGAATATTACTTTGAATAGAGAAGATTATTCGAGACTACACAAGGAGCGCCAATGCGCGTATCATGTGCTTTAAATGTAAATGTGCTTTAATGACATTTGTGAATATGCGAGGCATTTTGAACATTTCTACAATGTTATCAGCACAACAGTCAGCAAACGTATAAGAGTGAATTCCCGCCGAGATTCCCGCAGACGTTTATGAGGTTGGATAAAGGGTGAAGTGTACAGAAAAAAAGTAAATGCACGAGACATCCAAGTAGCTCTATCTCGGAAACAGTGGGGAATGGGACATACATTCATATGAACATTTCTGCTTGAAATGACCGATACTACCACCTCTCAGAATATTAACCTTTCCTCCTGGAACACCCTGTGTATCTCAAATATACCCATACATGTTAAATACGCGAATTTTGAACACATTCGTGTTGTTTTGAAGTCAATGCAATAAAACGCGCATTAAGGGGATGCTGGAGTGATTCTGCACTTTTGCACCTTTTGCACTTAAAACTGTCTGTTTCGTGGAAAGATTTGTGTAATACACAAATTAAATGGCTCACGTGTACAGATCGAAAGCAGCCTGCTATTCCGGCTAAATTAAAGAACAATATGGCATCACTGAAACTAAGTTTCTAAGTCTAATAAAAATTAATAGTGAGCAACACACATACCACATGTACTGTATGTGTGTGTTGCTCACTATTATTTCTTATTAGACTTACAAACTTAGTTTCAGTGATGCCATATTGTTCTTTCATTTAGCCGGAATAGCAAGCTGCTTTCGATCTGTACACGTAAGTCATTTATTTTGTATATTACACAAGTGTTTCCGCGAACTGATAGTTTCTAGGTTAGAAAGGTGCAAAAGTGCAGAATCACTCCAGCATCCCCTTAAAAGCACGTTCTATGTGCACTGGGTGTTCCTTGGGTATCGAGCAGAAATATATGTATATGTGGCACGTTAACGAATTCCGAAAGTTTCGAACAAGAAGGTCAACGGGGAAGGTTGGCGAGTCGATGATGTTTATTGTCGCAACCTTGAACAAGATACGGGTTCGACATTGCGGATCACTGCAAATCGACCGTGAATGCCAATGGTAAGCCCGCATATTCATTCGGCGTTACACGACGGCCTTGCTTGACAAATCACTGATAAATGACGACGCAAGAATGAAGACACAGGTGCGAATATCAGAACAGTATGGGTCGAGTATTTATTACGAGCGCCGGGTCTTTACCATAGACACGGTAAGAATAGACCGAGCGTGAGACCTGAAATTTGAAAGTTAAGTAAGGGCCGTTTCAGAAACATCGGTTAGCTGCTAACCGAAGGTTAATTGTTCTCTGTCTCTTTTGTGCCCGGTTTTTTATTTTCTTGTCAATTGTTAACCAGTGGTTAGACGATTTTCTGTCTCTTCTTAGATAATATTATAACATAGAAAAAGATGGGGAGTCGATTGACCTCTGGTCAACAGCTAATCAGAAAATGAAACACTAGATCTTAAATAATATAATGGGAAAAGATAGGGAGTCGATTGAACTCTGGTTAACAGTTCACCGACGTTTGTGAAACTGGTCCTAAGTAGAAAGAAACTGACAATGGATATGCACCTTACTCTTTCCAACGAGAAGAAAGTGGCAGGGTGTAAAAAAAAGAGTACGGAGACAATTGAGCGTGTGATAATTTGTACAGTGATGGACAGAATGGTCGCGACACTTTTTTAACGAGTCTACGTGCATTTAGAGTCAGGGTTACGCTCCAAAATCTTCTTTTCCGAGGAATATTTTACTCGACGGCCATTCCGAAACCATTTTCAGCGTTCCCGAGTCTATTTTTCAAGTAAAAGCTTCCTCGGAGAAAATGTTTTGGAACGTAAATCTAAATTCTGTCCATCGCTGTACACATGTTCGTATATTATATTACATGTCACATGACACGTCCAAATATCTCTACGCAGACACGAGTAAAGAAAGAAAGCGACACGGTATCTATTGTCTATCCTTTTCCACCATGATACCTTTGTTGTCTGCAAGAGGATATGCTCGGTCTGTTCTTATACTGAGGCCGGTATTCATAGTCAGATCTTATATTCAAGACCGTCTTGAATTTATCTAAAGATGCTGTTTGAAACATTTCATTGGTACTGTCTTGAATATTAAGATCTGACTATGAATACCGGTCTACGCCTATGGTTTTTACCAATCAACACCGAAACGCATTATCGCCATTATTACTACATGCTGCTGTTATTACGTTATTTTACGCGACCGTCGCGCGTCTACGAGGAAGCTGAAGAGGAAACGGAGAGATGTATAATTAAAAATGTCTTGTAGATTTGATAACTGAGATGTAATAAAAGTGCGAGAGCGGCGCGGACACAATTTGGAGCGTACGAATAATAACTCGCTTTCGCGAGTTGTATTAAATTGAACAGAGTTATTGCGCCTCTTTGAAAAGTCTAAGCGAGCAATTTCGCGTCAGGGAGGGAAGGGAAGGATCCTAGAAAAATCTCTAGTGCCCGCGTGCGATATCGTTTACGATCCAATTTCGGCGCCGCGGTTATTAGCACTTCATCGACTCGGGCACTTCTCCGACGATAGAAACATCCGAGGCGATCGCATCGCTCCGCTCCGCGGCATTCCCGGCCGGTCGTGAATTTTATTACGGCCGATCGAATCATGGGACGCTCCATTTGCCGCGCGGGGATTTCGGTATCCTTCTCCGGTCTCTCTATACAGGACAGACGCGTGCCACGGCCGTGGTCCACGAATTATAGAATTCCCTCGTTCCGCATCGAATTCACTCGTCCCCCCCCGTGGAACGCCATTGATCTCTCGTAGGGAACTCACCCTTCGCTTCCAGAGGGTGACAATAAACTTTCGATCGTGTCCCCGTAACGTGTCACTGTATTTCGCACGGGGCGCACCGAGATATCTACTTTCGGGACGAAAGCAGACGGGAAATGCATTACTCCTTTGTATTAACAAACATCCTGGTCTAGTCCTAGCCCGTTATTTCTCTCCCGAAAACTTAATATGTGGCGCGTCTTATTGTTAGTGCCTGCGTCCCCAAAAATACTTCCCTACACGGAGAAAATGTTCTCTTAAAATTTGTCCTGAAAATCACGTAATCGTAAGACAACGTGACATTTTGGAGAACTTTGTAAGAACTTTTTGAAATTTTGCCATACATTTATTCCTCTATTATGAGATATAGCAGGTTTTCAACACCCAAATTCAATCACAAATCTTTTTCGCCATTACTGTAGAACAAAAGAGAAAGTGCGAAGAAGAACGCGCACACCGATGCTATCACCCCCCAGAATATTGACCTTTCCTCCTGGAACACCCTGTATATGTATAGAAATACAGGGCTTATTCCTGACGCGTCTGTAAATACATTATAAATGCTAAGTAACTTAATTTGACCATCGGCTTCCTTCATTTCACTCGCGAACATAATTGCACGCGATTAGTGGGACAATCCGCGAGGCAAATGAGCAAAAACACCGAGTATCCTCCTTTTCCATGCGTCGCGATCGCGTGGGGAAAGCGCGGTGGGCATAAATCTACGCGCGCGTTACACCCTGCGGGCGGCAAACGGCATGCCTTATGTCTCGGCGTGCTCGACGGTCCGTGAATTCACGAGGGCTTTGCGGCCCTGCCACAGCATGCCAGATCGAGCAGCGTTTCGCACCCTTTGCTACAAAATCACGGCGCGTGCCACGCATAACTCCCGAGCAGCTCGCGTCCCACTCCTCGCTCATTATGCTCCCCCCGAAGTAAATCACTTTTCCTTCGCGGGGGTGATATAAACTATCCCTCGAGTATGCCAAACGGCACTTTCGGCTATTATGACGCACGCTTTTCGCGGCCCCGGAGTCAAGCGATATTGCATTTAAGCGGGGTGGTGAGATCTCAAATTTTCAAAAATTCCATGTTTTCGTCTTTTTTCTCGTATTCTGATAGCGTGATCCTTCAAGAACACTTCTCTGCTTGGTAGAAATGCACAGGTTGAGCCTTCGGGAGAATAAAAAATGTCAAGGCCGACGGAGTACCTGCGTGCAGGTAACGGCTCTGCCTTGTGCGCCTAATTTTTATTCTTTTGTCCTTGTATCCTCGAGGACCCTTTTACTTCTAACTTAAAATCGATGGCTGCAATTGTCGCTGTAGTGGACGCTTTCTTAAAGACATCATTTTTATCGGAACCTTTCACACTACGCGGAGAGAATTTTCTCTTAAAATTTATCCTGAAAATCATGTAATCGTGGGAACAATATGGCATTTTAAAGAATTTTGTGAGAGTTTTTGGAAATTTTACCATACATTTCACTAGTAATCATACTTGGTTACATTTTACTAGTAAGATGTATGGTAAATTTTCAAAACTCTCTCATAAAGTTCTTCAAAATGCCACGTTGTCTCTCGATTACATGATTTTCGGGGTAAATTGTAAAAGAAAATTCTCTGCGTGTAGCTTCTCAAACTTTAATCACGTTTTTCTCGAAATGGCAGTTTTTGCTAAGAACAGCTGCAAATATCGAATTGATTCTCTTCTAAATGAAGATAATCTTTCCGTAAACTGAACCTATTTTTGCGCAAGCAAATTTACCTTTTGCAACTGTTTCAAGAATAAGTAACTTGAAATATTTCAACATTCTTTTAACGAGACGGTAGTGCAATTCGCACATCTCGTTATAAACTCATGTAAATATATCTATAAATTTACAAAATGCATCGTCGAGCGCGATTCTCCGGGTAGCTATCGAGGAGGGCTGTCGCGAAAAACTGGTGCGTCGTATCGCAAAATTCTCACGAGCGGACACGCGACATATGCTTCCGCGCGAGTGCCACCGTGGAAATACTCCGTCGACGTGGCCGAAGCACGAAAATTGCACCTATTACCCCTGAAACCCCGGTGAGGCACAGCAAACGCATTTCCTGCGTAATCCTGGTTCCAGCCACTCCTCCTCCACATCGTCCTCGCGTGTCGGACCATTTTCGCCGAGGCTGTTATTAACATGCGCCTATTTGCATGGCATCTGTCGTTGTTTCTGCCGCACAACGCGAAGCGCTCTCCTCTCCCTCGGTTTTTATACTAGCAGCCTGCCAATGCGCTCTCGCGACTAGACATTCCTCGAGCAATCTTATCTCGTGGCTCGAAAGAAGCTTTAACCATGGTATAACTGGTATGTCCACTCTGTCGTTTGTTTTGTTTCGCGTCGACCCTATCTGCGCATCCGCCATTTTTTTGGCGAAGCCAATGAGACGGGTGTTGTATTTGTGGCGGTGCGAAATCAGCGCGGCAGAATTTTATACCAAAAACATGGCGGAATACCACGTGATCGAAACCGAAAGGATCGAGGGACCGACAGAGAGTGGGCATACTAGTTACACTATGCTTTAACTAACGACGTCAGATTATTTTGCTAGGTGTAACGTTACCTGCGAGTTAGCGAATTTACGGAGAGCCGCGGGTCTCCGCGTCACAACGGACGAGGGAGTGAAGCGCGATAAAGAGTGCGCGAATGGAGCGTAACGGCTCGTTCGTCGCGGGGGCGGCGGGCGAGCGGTGGTGCCGCAAGGAGCACCTAAACACGGTGCCCACATTCGGACCGTTGGGAGAAAATTAATTAGTTAACCGTCAAAACGGTCGCCGGTGGAAAAATGGAGAATTCGAATTCGAATCTGTGCCCCGATTGTTTTCGGGAACGGGAGTGGGGCGCGTCATTTGCCTTCACCCGCAAACGGTGTCGATGAGAGGGAACAAGAGAGAGAGAGAAAGAGAGAGAGACAAAGAGAGAAAGGAGGGGGAAGGAGGGGACAGATGCTGAGAGAGAGAGAGAGAGAAAGAGAAAGAGAGAGTGCAGCTGGAAGCAGCTTTATCCAGCGACCACCAATAGCGTGATACCGGAGGCTTGTCTATCCGTTCGACATCGCACAACCACAGGACGTGCCGTCGCCCATAGTGGGGGTCCAACGACTCATAGTGGGGCACAGCGATAGGATGTTGGTGATGTTGCTCGGCGAGAGAGAGGCACTGAATTAGCGTTTTCGGCACGAGGCAGATGGGGGTGGGGGGTGCTCTCCCACGAGACCCCCACTTCCCCGATCCGGTTCCCCGATCTTGTACCCGGCGGATATCAGCGGAGTGGGGTGGCTCGGCTTGGAGGGGTAGTCAGCTTGTCGGGTTAGCGTCGAGGTGGCGGCAGATACCTGCGTCGCCACCCCAGCGGGCGCTCCGGGAAGGGTGGACTATAGAACATGAGCCAGGTCCAGGTGGGGTACGACTGGTACGAATTACCACGAACCGGGTCCTGGTGGGGAACGTCGGCCGGGTGGTGTCGACTCGGCCGTAGCATAAAGGCTCCGACATGCGCAGGTCCACGGTTAGTTTGCGACCGGACGAGCGACTGTGCGCTTGCGTGACCCTCGGAGGGCTCTTCTCTCCTTCTCTCTCGCCCCGTCTCGTTCGCCCTTCCACCTCCTCGCTCCTCGCAGTACGCTCGCCCGTCCGCTGGCAGGCATGACTCGAAGGTCCTCCGAGGGTCCCGCGACCTTCCGCCCGGCGTTCCACCCGAATTACGGCCTGGCGCCGGATTGAAATCTCTCACCCGGCCGCAACCATCGCCCGATAGAGCACTCGCTGAGGATCGAGGGTCCGGAGAACGGTGGACGATCACTCGCGAAAGATGCGAGGTGCTGATCGAAGGAGCGTCCTCGTGGACCAGGGGGAGGTCAGAGGGACCGTCCATCTTCAACGAAGCGCTGCTTTTAAAACGGATTAGAGACGAGGGAGGACGCCGTGGCGACCATGGTAAGTACATAACAGTCTTATTGACACGCACGTAACTGCTGTGAAAATTTCGGGCTAAAGACATCCGATTGATACAGATTAATACGCACGTCGATATACCGCCGGGATGGATCCTCTGGTCGCCAAAGTCCTCCGTCTCCGCAATACGTGAAGATATGAAAACCGAACTCCGCGAGGCGAGCATGTGCAAATACAGTCTTAATTTAAACGCGTACCGATATAAAGTGAGGGAAGAAAGGAGAGAGAGAGAGAGAGAGAGAGGGAGGGAGGGACGTAGAGTACTGATATTCAAAGTACAAGCAGTGTTCTAACAGCACGCTCGGTGAAGACGAATGACCGCGTTTCGCGGTGATGGAAAATTTTCATTCGAATTTTACTACACGCTTCCGCATCAAGCAGCCTCAGAAAGTATCGAAGATAGCGTTGGCGCGTAGTTCCTCGTCCGTTTGATCACGCCAATTTAATAGGATGCTTTCAAAGGGCACCCGGACTAGCCGTACTAATGATGTTAACGTCGATCAGAAGAGTCACACCGTAACAGAGTATTTTTCTCGGACCAGCTCGATTAGCACAATTATGTCTTATTCATACACGTCGTTGCGGATCAAAGAGAATCGCACATCAAGTACAGGTAAATATCACTGATCCTAACGTAAAATTCCTGTCCTTCGACGGTAAATTGTTATTACTACATGTAACGTTTATCTCCAGATCAATACCTGTTTTGTCAAACAGGATGAAGAAGGAACACACAAGACATGATAGATAAGGAGGAGTACTTTGGGCGCGAAATTGAACTTCGATCTCGAAAACCATCAATATTTACGTCAGTTTGCGCTACGATGTTGCGAGAGTATTTGAGCACAATGATAGGAGAGATAAATACTTGGCGCGGCAGCAAGAATGGTTGCATACGTACATCAAACCAGGCGTTTTCTCTGATTGAACAAACTTTGTTCAATCAAACTAAAGCCAACGGCCCACGGTACTATTTTTCCCACTGGATTGCTTACGAGAGTCAATCAGGATGCAGAGTTTTCGATCAGGTGACTTAAAGCTGAATCCTGATTGGCTCTCGTAAGGAATCCAGTAGGAAAAATAGTGTCGTGTGCCGTTGGCTTAACTTTCAACACTCCAAGTTCGAAAGAATTTTCGGGTAAGTATTTCCTTCATTTTCACGACCCCGTCGCAAATAACGAATTATAATTGTTAATGCATACATTTGTATAAACATACACCTTATTTGCAAATTAATACTTACCTAAAATATGACGAGATTAAAGTACCAGGAAATTGATGTTTTTCAGGCGTCGCAGAGACTGGGTCCGAGAAGAATTACGTGCCATCTCACTTAAGGTCCACCTGTAAAATACGAAGCAAAATGGAAATTATCAACGCAATCTTTTGAGCCAGTATCAACGGCATATTACAACTCGTTCTAAGGAAGGGTCTTTCACTCGCGATAATGCAATTTGAGTTGCGTAATGTAAGTAATATTTGTAATATGTGTACTGCAGTATTAAGCGCATGCAAATAGTTATAAGTTGCCGTAGTATAAAGAAGACTTTCTAATTCAATTTTTGAAAGCTGAAGTTAAGATTCAAATTTTGCTATTTGTTTAGAAACTGCAAATTTTGCTGTTTGTTTAAAAACAGCAAAATTTAACAGTAAGATAATGTGACATTACAAAAATTTGAATTTTGGGAAGCCCAAGTTAAGACTCAAATTTTGCAGATTGTTCAGACACAGCAAAATTGAAGTGTTTTACTTGCTTTCGAGATAATATTTCAATACACTATTTCAAGTATCAAAAAAAGATTATAATCTTAATTCCCACGAAATACTTTGGTCAACCAGCTTTGTTATTAACATTTCTGAGTGTGCATTCAAACTCTGTCCAAAGTTTTTCTTTTGTTTAATATTAATCTTTTTTATACAAGCGCATTATTGCGAGTTAAAAACTAAATTTTATTCTGCGGGCATTATCGCTTGGTAAAAGTAACGTTTAAACACGGTTCTACCTTCATTCGAATTCTGAGAAGATTGTTTTTCGAAATAATTAATTGAATATGAGCAATGAAAATTTTCGCAACCGAGCGTCTCTACAATTTAAAAACTATAATTTAAGTATAATTTAGTTTAGACCGACAATAGTGAGATTAATTCTATGCTAAAGATAAGTAACTTAACCTTTAATGAGTTTCAAAGTGCAAATGCTAGGTACATTGCAAAATCAAATGTAATTTCTAGTCATACAATTTGTCATGTACAAGATAGGGAATCTAGTCAAAAGTCTTATTTCTAATGTCTACGTAGTCAAAACTTTAATTTTAGTAACAATCGAATATTGAATCAAATGTATTTCTAGTGTAACGTCCAAAGTACAGTTAAATATTAATAACAGAATCTAGTCAAAAGTTTCAAACGTTAATGAACGTAAGTATCTATTGGTACATGCTACTTACAGTAATATCAATTGCTGCAAATTCTAGTTAGACATATTGTAAGGTAATCGTGATCGAGAGTGACTTCTGGCGCGAATCGTACGGTATGAGCCTCGGGAACGAGAACGACCACGCGCGATACTGTCTCGGTGCGAAGTGCCGTTTTTCCGCCAACGGCCGATGCCGCGAATTCCTTCGACGGTTCTCGAAGGGTACGCCCGATTTCGTACACGGTTCCTTCGTGTGTTTCCGCGGAGCACGATAATCGGCGTAGCACGCTTTCGGTGCGTGATACCATGCTCTTGTCGACGCGTCGTAACGCTCGCGTACGATCGGTGGCAGGTGCCTTACAATATTTTTAATCTAGTCTTAATGCATTACCCAAGATACAATCATAAACTTGCCCATCATTATTCAGTTATCTTAAAAAAAAACTTGATTTCTTTATGTAATCTCTGAGGTATAACGTATCTTAAAAACTTCATTTTCAATCATAAAAAGTACCCATCTAGTTCGTATTGACACTAACCTAAAGTGAACTTTAAAATAATATGAATTTCTAAACAGTAAATCTAGTCAGTTGCAGTAAAAAGTCGCGTTTGATAGTACAAATCTTTCCTTAAGTACCTCGCGAATAATTTCTTCGAACTCTAGATAAATAAGTTTTCAAATAATCTCTTGCAAACCGTACGTATACATTCCTTTAAAGTAGGGTAGTATTAGAATTATTTAAACTCGACTGAAGCATGTACACATTTAATTAATTTTATATATCACCCTTGCCATCCTAGTCATTTAATTTATTTCAATTGTAGTTATTCTACGTCATTTCTACTCTAGTCTATCGATCTAATTAGTTTTATATTCGCAGGCCACTAATAAATGCAATCTTTTTTTTAATCTTAAAGCGTGCGATTGCATCCCATCAGGGTGGCATAACAGTTATTATCTTATCAGTATTATTCTTACATTTATATGTGTTTATACGTCACAAGGTCCGTGGATGCGATGCCATACGAAATTGATACCAAAGTATGCTAGTCATATCCCAAGACAATTAGATGATCTTCATTGTCTTTGGAAGCATACAATTGTACAATTCTCGTAGCATTATCTTAGTTTAATAATAATTTTTCGTGCAAATCAATTCTAAGGGTTTTACTAGTCACATTTAGTGATTAATACTACAGGCACTCATCAGAGTCTTAATTTAAAATAAAGTAATGGTCATTACATAGAATTAATTTAATATAAAATAATTTCTAAGTTGTAACATATATTTTGGGAAACGTGCCAGTATTGCTATATCACTTGAAACTGATACTACCTAAATCGCAAACGTTTAACACTTAAGCAGCAATTATTTTCTACTCTTTGTAACAAAGAGAAGACTTAATTGCTTAAGTAAGATGTAAGTAAATTGAGAGGGGCAAGTTTGTGAATTTTTGTGTAAACTATGTACAAAGTGCCTGCACATTATTTAGTTCTTTTATTAATTTACGTGCAAAAGCAAGATGTCCTCAACGGCAGCTATGCGGACATGAGTTATGTTAGAAAAAAATTAATATCATTTTAAATCTCCGTATTTCTTTAATTATAACTTTTTCAGTGTAATAAAGTATTTATTTAAAACAATTTCTCTTCAGCAACACGAACAGCATAAATATTTTATAAAAATTCCTGATATTTATGACTTTTTAAAATTAAAATTAGTCGTAAACATTTCATTGCTATACGCAATAATTTCAAAAAACTTGCGTATGTAATATAAATGAGGAAAAATATAGTATTTCATACAGATTTGAATTATCTCTCTTAGTCTCTCCATAAAAGTGAATCAATTGTCATAAAAACGTATCATCCTTCACTGACAATAATATTACTAATGTGATTACTATGATGTGAATCATTCATACCCAACTTTTTTACTAACAAGTTTATTGAGTTAAAAAATATCCGAGATTCTGATGCTTTAAAAAGTGCCTGTTATAATTAGTATATTTATTGATAATTTCTGGTTTATTGGTCAAAGATTTCAAAATATCGTAAGGTATTCTAGTCTATTTGCTGACGATTTTGAAACATTGTAACATATTCCAATATACAATAGTATTGTACATTGAGTACGAAATTTAAGAACTTGTAGGTGAGACTACGTTGCCAAAGATTTCAAAGTATTCCAACTTATTTGCTAAATATTTCAGTGTAATGTAACGTATTCTAGTCTATTTCCCAAAGAGTATTTCGGAGTACTGTAATGATTTCTAATCTATTAGTAAAGCTTTCAAAATACTGTAACGTATTCTAGTCTATTTACCAAAGATTTTAAAGCATTGTATTTTATTCCAGCCTATTTGCCAAAGATTTCGAAATACTGTAATAATTTCTGGTCCATTTGTCAAAGATTTTGTAATGCATTCTAGCTTATTCGCCAAAGATTTCCAAGCATTCTAACGTATTCTAGTCTATTTACTAAAGATTTAGAAGTATCGTAACGTACATTTCAATCTAGTTGCCAAAGATTTCAGAATACTGTAACGATTTTTAGTCTTTTTGTCAAAGATTTTGAAGTACTATAACAATGATGTAAATTGATAAGTCAAACCGACATTTTTGCCGATTTGAAAAATATTCCAGATTGTGATGCTTTAAAAAATATCTATTACAACGTATTCTAGGCTATTTGCCAAAGAGTTTGAAATATTGCAACGTATTCCAACATATTCCACCTTATTTGCCAAAGATTACGCTACAATGTAACGCATTCTAGTCTATTTGCCAAAGATTTCGATACAATGCAACGTATTCTAATCTATTTGCCAAAGATTTCGG
>NW_011967150.1:290174-305295 GCF_000949405.1 Vollenhovia emeryi
ACAATGTAACGTATTCTAGTCTATTTGCCAAAGATTTCGATACAATGTAACGCATTCTAGTCTATTTGCCAAAGATTATGCTACAATGTAACGTATTCTAGTCTATTTGCCAAAGATTTCGATACAATGTAACGTATTCTAGTCTATTTGCCAAAGATTTCAAACTACTATAACGTATTCTAATCGATTTGCCAAAACTTCGGAGATTTAAAATGATATTAATAAAAAATTAGGATTAGATTAGTTTAATATTAGTAAGTACCTGCTTTTTGTTCAGTATATTTGTGTGTTTGTGTATTCTGATTAACCATCTTTTTCAAGTATTATTCGGCTGTGCTTATTTTAACATTTCATGCATTAGTACCTCTTTGAGAACGTATTCTCGTTAAAAAGTGTATATAACCGAAAGAACAAATATCACAAATGCAATTTTATTTTGGCAGAAAACAAAATATGTTTAATTTTACACCGCGCCTTAAACGAATATTCGAAAAGTAATTCAACAAAATCAAAATTTTAGTATTTACAGATTTTATTTTTATTATATAGTAGATTTAAAGGGACGTAACGGTCAATTTTATAGAAGATATAGTTTAAGTTCGCACTAATAAGATTTAAAATTAATCTCACTATGGTCGACACATTAAGTTAATATAAACAACGACGTAAAATTAAGAGTATTTCCCTTAATTGTATTCTATAAATTGTTACTTATAGTCATAAATCCAAAGCATTAATTAAACCCCAGCCAAAAATATATAAATCTAATTGTAGCGAAAAACCAAATAACTCTAATCCTAATAAAGGATGTTTTTATTTTTAACATGACAATGGACTTTCAATTGCTTGACTTATAAATATTGCATCAATGGATAATATAAGAAATACTTTTTAAAAGACAAATAGTATTTTAAAACAAAACTGGCTCGAGTATTGTTGATTATCTATTTTTGGCTATTTTATATAATGTCATACGAGTGTCATCTAGTCAAAAAGCTCATGGACGACTAACTCGAAAAGTTTCACCGAGAGAAGACAGAAGAGATCCCGAGGAAATCGAACACAAAAGTAATCGCCAGAATGGAAAGTAATTTTGCAACATTCAATCAGCTTGAAAGTTTTTCAGCAAATTAAAAAAATATGCTCAAATTATTATTACATATTTCATAAAACAGCTAACATATAAATAGATATATACTATAATTAATTTTAAGTAATTTTATGCCTTCCAACATTTTTCACGTGATAAACATAATATGAAAAAGAGGTATTAACTTATTGTTATATCTATCTTTAATCCTAGACATGTATTCATTGTCACAAAGCGTTTAAAGGGTGATTTTCTGTTGCATAATTACATTCAGTTTAAGCATACTGATTTATGCACTACAATTTGTTCACTCACGATCGATTCGTCTTTTCTCGGCTTACGTAGTAGAGCACGCGATCTCAGTCCATGAGGCAGTAATTATTGTAGCCTGTAATAATACGTACAATAATTCTAGTCTGTAAATATTAAGTGGTTAACTTAATTCCTGCCATTTTTTCGTCTCCAAAAGTGATTCATTTCGAAAGGAAAGTGATACCTTATCTCAGAGCAATATCACGACGGTAAAACGCGATGTCTTTCGAGGCGATCCATTAATCCACCCAATGTTTGACTTCCTAACTCTTGCATCGAGTGGAAGAGATGGTAATTCGACGGTGCCAAGTATGGAGAGTACGCTGGATGCGGGAGGACTCCCCATTCAAGCTCTAGAAGTGTCTGCTTCACGCTTTTCGCAACATAAGGTCGAGCTTGATTCCTATCGAGCAATTCTTGCAGCTCAACATCTTCCAATTTTTTTCGGCTGTCCAGGGACGTTCTTTGTCTCTCACATCAAAATCACCGTTACGAAAGCGTTCAAACCACATTGTACGGCTCGTATTCCAAATCATCTTTTATCGATAAGAGCGCCTCTGAAAGTGACTTTTAGCTAATCAGAAGGCTTATTAGTCACTTCTAGAGGCGCTTTTATTGATAAAAGGGTTCAAAATAAGGGCCTACATGTTCTGTCCGGTAGAATTTCATCACCATACACTTTGAATAAGAAGCGATGCGTTTCAGCTACGGTTTTCTTGAGGTCGAAGTAGTGAAGAAGCACATATCGCAAAAACAGCTGATCGCGGTTCATTTTCAAT
Organism: Vollenhovia emeryi; assembly: GCF_000949405.1. Lineage (NCBI taxonomy): Eukaryota > Metazoa > Arthropoda > Insecta > Hymenoptera > Formicidae > Vollenhovia > Vollenhovia emeryi. The sequence goes on from NW_011967150.1 coordinate 292,356, forward strand.
CGCTTGAAAAATCTCTTTGGAGTAGAGAAATCTAACCGATGAGTCAACTGAATCACTTTCGGTAACGTTTGAAAACTACAAAAAATACGACTTCATCGTCGAAACTCGCCGGCGTTGGGGCCGGCACTCTTTAGTAGCGAGCGGCAGGAATTAAGTTCACCACCATAATCTCTTTAATAAGAAAAATTAAGTAGCTAAAAATTTAAGTATCGTACTGTTCGTCGAACCCGATGAGTAAGTGAGCGAGAATAAATATGCGAAATGATAAATAATCTCGCGTATTTAACCGCCGAAATATTTATTATTGTATTTGCCATTTCGTGTATTTAATCATCTGTGTATTAGTTTTTTCTGCGTATTTAGCAACTCGTTTTTCGCCACTTCTCATCTATTTTAATACTTTGCGTTGTGTAACGCGTCAAAGTGTTATTCAAGTGTTTTAACTCTTTGCTTTTTCTATAATATATACATTGTAACGATCGATATTTAGTTTTACTATCACTTTTACATACGACGTCGAACTGTGCAATGACAATTTAATTATAAGTTTTTATAAAGTAAGTACGATGGAAAACAGACGACCAACTTTTCATCTGTATCTGTCATTTCGAACAACAGTACACACATGTATCTACTCCACATATATTTATTTGTACCAAGGCGTTATATTTATCTGTACTGTAAAGAGCTTTCCAGTGTGAGGAGGTTTGTCGCGTGAAATATTTATTGCTTTTCGTGTGACTTAATAATTTCTGTAGAGCCTAAGTACGTCATGTATCATGCATTTCATTATTTATTCCGCGTATTTAATTCCTACTCATTATTTATCTCTCGTCTCGATAATCATATAATATTTAATCTATTTAATCCGCTGCTCTCCATATTTATACATCTATTCATTTAATACTTGTCATTACAAAACATTGTATTTGTGTGCGTTTACGTCATGTAACTGAATCGTAATGTGTGAAATTCTATGTTATAAACTGTCGCAAAATATCGGAAACATATACATACAGTCGAAAATGTCGGAATTATACGTATATACGCATCTGTTAATTCCGAAATTTATCCTTTTATCACATTGCATTGTACCGAATTGCAGTAAAATGTCGATTAGCCGTGGAAGACACTAATCTCCACATCAGAGCCTTCCAAGCGCAAAACAGAGACAGCAAAATTAGATATTAAATAAAGTAACACAAAAGACAACATGAGCCTGACATCAAGTTAATTAAGAATTTCTGTCCGAGTTGCATTTGATAGTCGGCACTTTGCTGTACGTTCATTCCGAATAGAAATATATATTTGCAACCATTCTGTTCTCCCGTATGGCCGCTGTATAAAAACCACCTCAATAAACCTCGATAAACAACCGCAGTGAATCGCAATTTAATTTCAGACCGTTCTACAAATTCCAAATGTTGCCTCGCGTTACATCTTTACTTCTAAAATAACATATTGTTATGAAAGAAGTGAGATTTGTCGTACAAATTGTTTACCACACTGAAAAAAATTTCTGGTTGAATATGGACAAATCAGATAATTCCTTTAGGATTTACCAGAATTCCTGTAATCCTACAGAAATTGCACTTTTTGCAGAAATTGGAATACGATCCTTCCCTTTTGTACCTTTTACAATAACTTTTCTACTTCTGCTTCTCCGTATATTCTCTTCTACCCTGGTGAAGATAAAAATTGGAGCGTCACTCGAACGTACGGGGAGAGTGACGCAAGCGTAAACGAAATGCGTAGGAAGCGTAATTTGGAGCAGCCAAGCGTAAAAGAAGCGTTCGAAGTTTATTTACGCTTCCCAGTGAGAAATGATTCGTCGATCGATGTCGATTCGACATCGTTTTGACATCGATCGACGAATCATTTCTCACTGGGTTCGCTGTTCCAAATTACGCTTCCTACGCATTTCGTTTACGCTTCTGTCTCTCTCCCCTTCCCAGTGAGAAATGATTCGTCGATCGGTGCCGAAACGATATCGAATCGACATCGACACCGTCAAATTGACGTCGAATCGGCATCATTTCGACATCGATCGACGAATAATCTCTCACTGGGTTACATTCGATTTACGCTCCAACCCTGCAGTCAGAAATGACTGGAAAACCGACGTCGAAACGATATCGAATCGATGCATTTTTGGTTCCATTTTCGACTTGGCTCGGTTTTCCAGTCATTTCTGACTGGGAAATTCTATTTTCACCAGGGTACCTTCTTATGAACAAGTATCGAATTGGTGGTAGCATGTTATGTTACATACCGTTAGGTACATTTTCCTTCTTTTACTTTTTCATATCTCTTGCCCCGTTTATTCAAGAAGTATGTACGTTTATATTTATATATGCATGTATATACATATTATGTATTGAAACTTGGTATTACGCTTACTCTGCACTTAATTATCTCGCAGTAGCTTCGTGGCACGGTCCAGCTAGACAGGGATTCTAGGTCCGGCGTCGATTAATTACGATCGACAAAACTAGTCGCGAGAAATCGTGATTAGCGATCTGCCGCTAATTCCAGCGACTATCCTGCTCGCCGCTTTAATCGGCATTCCCGGTAAGAACTCTCGTATTACGCACTTTTGGCGACGAAAAATCGGGCACGCGGGCAAGTGCCAACGAAGTTTATAAACAGGAATAAATGAAAGAGAAAGAAAGAGCACTTGTACGAAACTACAGCTTTCTACGCGAGGTAGCTGACTCGGGGAGCCACCTACAGTGGATGTAAGAACTACGGAGACAAATCTACTTATCGACGCGGTCGGTAAATATCACTTTTCGGTGCGCGTCCGTGCTACATCCACTTACATCCACTGCAATAAATGAACGCATATCTTTCACCAGATGTAAAAAGAAATTATTCACATTTGATTTCCCGTAATCGATCTCATATGAAGTTGTGTATGTACTTACGTTTCGTGCTGTGATTGACTGAAGCTCGTGACACGACGGACCAAACTCCGTGGAACGATTGATGAGACTTCGCCGCACTTTCCCAGTGAGAAATGATTCGTCGATCGACGTCGATTCGACGTTGTGCACGACAAGCGCGGTATCCGCAGTTCAGGCACGCGCGCAGAAGACAGCCGGAACCGCGGGTACCGGAGACGCGGATGAGCGGGTGGAACGGAGCGCGAGCACGTGGAGCGCGTCGAGGAACCGTTCGCGAACCGTGTTGAGCACTAAACGGCGAGAGCGTCGAGAACGGCGCTGAAACGCTGGAAGAGAGATCCCGGTCGCGAGGTCCGCGAACAAGACAAGAGCGCGGGCACACGCGGAAGCGATGCAGGCAGTCTTTGTGCTTAAAGGGCGGACTCGCGCGGGGATGCTCACGTCACTAGTTGTAAGACGAGACTGACTTCGGAACGACCGATTCCGCGGGCGCGAAAAGGCGGCAGAAATATAATTGGCCGAGCAACATCGTGCGACGCGATCGCCGAATAAGATGCCGGCACAAAAACTCGGCCACACGCTCAACACGTGCCCGCGCCGTGCCATCGAGATCTAAACGGGCGCGAATTCTTGGGCCGGAGCGACAATAGATCGCGCTGCGATGCCGGATCGTATCGCAATCCTGAACAGACGTCGATCGACGAATCATTTCTCACTGGGCCGGCACTGATCACACGCGACAGGAAATTAAGGGAGCAAAGATACACGATTGCACAAAGTTACTATTTGCACTTCCCCGACACGAGGCTTCGCGGCACGTCGTTCGCCGATTATTCGCGGGAAGCGATCGCGCGGTTTCCTCCCGCACTCGTCGCGAACGCGCGTCGAGAGAGACCAAGGGTGCAAACTCACGGAGCGAAACGGTGTACGCAGAAAATCGCGGAACGAGCGCCTTGAACCAATCACGAGCGTTCCGCTGTTTTCGTCATTGGTCGAGGCTCTCGTTCGGCGATTTTCTGCGTACACCGTTTAGCCCGTATCAGACTACGGTTGGGATTGGGATTAGATTGAAATTTGATCAATCAGAGTAAAAGTTACTGAACTTGGGATTAGTAAACTTTACTGTGATTGGTTAAATTTCAATCTAATCCCAATCCCAATCCGTAGTCTGATACGGGCTTTTCGCTCTATGAGTTTGCACCCTGATACGATACGCGGAGCCAACTAACCGGAGGAAGAAGAAGACGATACGCGGACACAACCGACTCGTTCGACCGTTGCCGCGTGAATGATCTTGCGTAAACACCTCGGCCGAAAACCGAGCGCGGATACCGAAAAAAAACGGCGTAGCGTAGTAAACAGCTCGGTCGCCGAGCCGGGATTCCGAGAAATGACGTAGCGCCCGACCTCGGTCGAAAAAACAATCTATTGAGCCGAGTCAGTCCGCGCGGATCAGTCGAGCGGTACGGACGCTCCGTGTGTCTTCGCGTCGCGATCATCTTTCATGCGAATCTCGATCATCTACGCGCAACGCGATCATCTCGCGCAGGAGACTAAAGCCTCGTCTACATAGAAGTCGTAAAGTCGTAGTCGTAAGAATAGTCGACTATGATTGATCAATTCTTATGTGTCTGACGAAATTGACCAATCGCAGTTGATTATTCTTACGACTACGACTTTACGACTTCTATGTAGACGAGGCTTAATTGTGCACGTTAGAGACGAGTGTCGCGGCTCGTTTGAGTGCAGGAGAGCCGCGAGGATATCGACTGTGCGTTGGTGTCTTTCGCGCGTATTCGCGGAACAAGTGCGCGAATGTGCGGCCGCTGCGCGTCGAGATTAGAAGTAGACGCGAGTCGCGCTGTCGTTCGCACCGCCGTGTCACGGGACGATGTGCGCGATCGCCCCCCGCGCAGTTAAACGGTGCCACAGCCCGTGATCGAGCTCTTGGATTCCGCGAGTGCGTCGTGGGACGTCGTGCTCGTCCGCCACGGAGAACGTACCTCGTAAGTAAACCGTGCGGAGACCTGCGAAGGTGCCGATCGCGTCGCCGAACGTGCGTATCCTTCGAGTGAGCGCGTCCGTTGACTTGACTCGCGTAGCACCGCCGTTGTGGCGTCGCGCACTGGCCGCCGGGAAGCGGCGCCATGTTGGATCCGTTCGAGGAGCCCGGGGACACGCAGCGGATCGGCCTCGCGCGTTGCTCGTCGCGTTTCGCGCCACGCACAATCGCGGTAAGTTCGCTCCACTGTCCAGCGTAACGGTCGCGCGACGTAGATCGACCGCGACGCGTCGGTAATCCGCCGGGACGCGTAGATCTGCCGTGAATCCCGGCCGAAATGCCTCCTCGCGCGGCTCGGCGTCGCTACGGCGCCGCCGTCGCGTCCGCGCGCGCCCGCCGCGTACACCGAGCTCTTGGGTTTTCATTCTCGTCTCGTCGCGCAGTGATTACTCGAGCTTCCCCGCGCGTGACGCGCGGCGAGAGGAAAGTTAGTTCGCGCGAAATCGCCCCGGCGAACGCACGCCTTCGGCTCCCGTTTTCACGAGCGGCGTGAAGTTGGCTTCGCGTACGTACGCGAGTCCTTCCCGCCAAAACGTTCCCGCTCGGCGAGAAGTGGACTCGTCCATCGGTGTCGATCGACGAGCTATTTCTCACTGGGCGTCTCGCTCGCTCTCGTTCTCGTTGCGGTAAAGTCGATTAACACCGGGAGTGCCGTGTGTTACTTCGGTAATTAGCGCGCGCGATCGTAAGTGGCTCCTCTTTCGCGAGTGTAGTGTTGTGCTAGTGCGAAATGAGGGAGTCTGAGAGGATGTGGCGGCCTGGGAGGCATCGGGCGCCGGCGGAGCAACTCTCTGGTGAGTGGAATTATTTATTAGTGTAATATTAGTGTAATAAACTGATTAAACAACTAGCCAGTTGGGTTGACTATAAGTTTCCCGTCTCAAGAATTATTTATGCTTTATTCTCGCGTCATTTTTTATTTCGTGTACAATTAATCCGTTCTCCAGTTTATCATCGAATCGTTTTATTTCACTGTAATTTTGAATTGATAGAAAACAAGAAAAACTTGAAATCTTTGCAGAAAATCTTTCGCGGTGTAATTTTTTCGCATCTTTCTCTTCTTCTCTCGAGTAGAAAGTTCGACAAGTTTAAAAATCACATTTTGCAATATTGGTTTTGTTGAACACTGTTATAAGATCAACTTTATATTTGTTGCAGAATCAGCGCAGCTACGTGGCAGATATAAAACTCCGCTGTTGCGCATCAGCTCGGTGAGTGAGAATTTGTTTTTATTGATGTTAAAGAATCAGCAGAGAAACTGATTCGAATAAAGAGATTCGATGGTAACGTGACTTCGGATCTTCCGACTTGAATTTACAATGGAAATCGTAAAGAAATTTACCGTTCCTGGATTATACAAATGAGAAAGTTAACCGGTTAACTTTCTCATTTGTATAATCACTGGTTAACAACGAGAACGAGGATGATTACAATTAATAGCATATAAATTGCTTATCTTTTCGTGTGCGCCCGACAGTGTCAAAGTGTGAGACTCGACACGGGCGGTGAAACGCGTCCGGTGTGACACTAACTTTCGGAATCGGTACGCATTCAAAATGCATGTAGATCTGGCACAACCAGCTACTCCGATCTTTTCGCCCTATCACCGTTCGTTTCGTGCAGCTCTGACAAGTTTTCCGATCCCTCTATCTCGACGATCGACTACGGGTTACAAAATTGTTCCCGTTAGCAATCAGATTTACCAACAGTATCGAATAATCTTCGGAAAATTGCTTCAAAGTCTTTAATCCGTAGCATTTTATTTAGAAAACTTATTGTTTCAATATAACGGTGGATAGTCAACCCTGTGGTAGTTTCAAAGTCTCTTTTTACTCTTGACTTGTTCATTTCATTGTTGAAAATTCCTTGTTATTAATTAATTTATTGGTATTGCTGTATTACGTGTTTAATAATGGGATTTACTTGAATATTTTATACAAATATTCTATACGAACTTATGTTACAAATGTTAGGTGCAGATTAGAGTTTCATCCGAATATTACAATACTGATTATTCTAATTTGTGACGATTCTGATGCCGATTCATATTATTCAAATACTTTGGATATCATATTATCATTAATTCCCAATAGTTGATACTGTATGTATACATACATATACATATAAAAAATATTTGTAACTCTAATACAAATGCAATATAAGTTATACAAGTAAAATGAGGATATATTTATATAAAAACGTGCTATGTGCTGAGTTAGATTCTACAGTTTAACGTTGAGACTTGTGTTGATTATAATTGAATCAGACGTTTCGTAATGTCACTTTAAATGTATACGTAAATAAAAAAGATAAAATGTTGTTTCTAATTCGTCACGGATAAATGTTGCTCCTCGCAAACGTTAGAAAATTTTATCACGCTTAGAAATATAACGACACGTGTACTTACAATGGAACAAAATCTCTTTCGAATGTGGATTTATCGTAACTTCCAATCGTTTGATAAAACAATATTCGTGCGTATAAATATGTGATGGTCAATGATAAAACTGTTGCTCAGACTATAAAAATTGAATTTGAAACGTCCAATTGTAGCGAAAGGTTCAAGTAGTAACTGAAAATCTTACATGCTGATTAATTAATGCAAATAACTTAATTAAAAGAAATTTTCTTTTGATCGAAATGTCTTGCTGTGTTGTAATCAAAACAAGTCCTTTAACATTAAAGTGCCAGCAAAAGCTAGGTTCACGATTCGTATTATCAAAGTCGATAAATATTGCGTTTTGGCGCATGTCCGTGCTACATCCACTTTCCGATATTGTCGACAAATCGTTTTTTGGCGCGTGTCTGTGCTATATCCACATCGAACTTGTAAAGGCTCTCCACCACCCCCGCTGAATTCTTCTCGGCGGTCTTTTTTATAATTTGCTTAGCCCAAACGTGGACTTGGCCTACGTAATTCATGTCCACGTTCTCAATGTCCACAGAGAACGTACTGCGTTCCTGGATCACGTAAAACCGGGCCGTGTCAGCTCTTAGGCTTCTTTCTGCTATTATCTCGATATCTCGAAAAGCCCTGACATTTTAAAAACGACGTTACCATTATTTCCAAGATATTTTACGAGTAGAATTTGGGTGGGAAATTCAAACATCCCACCGACAATACAACAATTCCATGAAGCGAACGGCAAATGATCGCAATTGTTGATCAATGTAGAATACAGAATTTTACACATTGTGATTTAGTTACATGACATTATTTGGTGGGGGAGTAACTGGAGCAGGGGGTAAACATTGTCCAATATTTATATTTATATTATAATAATATTAATAACAAAGACGATGTAATAAGTAAAGACTAAAATGGCAGAGATGAAAAATTTATTTTAGAAATTACTGTAGATTGTCTTTACTAAATTTCTTTTAAGATCTATTATCTGACTATTTATCCATCTTTGGAAAATTATCATCCTATTCGTATAGCTGATATTTTACGTGTGATATTAATATTTACGTGTATTAATTAACGTTTATTGTACTTTTATTCTCGTTTTCCATTCCCGGGGGAAGCGGAACTTTATGTGACGATAAACATTGAATAAAGTTCTCCTTGAATTGTGCGTTAGGCTTGATATTCTTCGTGCACATAACTTTCCACAATTCTAAAACACTGTTGCAATCTCCCATTATACCTACGAATATAAATATCATTAGCATTAACTTGAGGATTTTTTTTATATATACTTTACAGTGCAGAAAAAATATAGCTTACAACAGGCGGAAAGAAGTGCGTCAGACATCACATTTTCATCCAAATTATTTGCATTAGCTACTTTAAAGAGATTCAGATAAACATCGATACCAATGTTAGTTCTTGCATCACTGATATAATACACAAGGCAGTTCGTGGAAAGGTTTTGTGTCTGTAATGAAAAACTTTTATGAAAAAAATGTAAATCAAAATACGTTACAGTCAACTGTATGTTTGAAAATTTCAGAAAATTATCTAAAACTACATACTCGAAAAGTTAATATTCGTCTCGCAGTTTTCCTTTTATATTAAAAAGTTCCGTAACACTTTTACTTAATTTTAAAACATTTCGGCAGAGAGACAGAGAGAGACTTGAAAATAAGTTATAAACCAGAGAAATATAAACTAGATATTACTATCGGAAACGTTTTGGTTACCTGCAACAAAGCTTGCAACTTCTCCGTCTTGTTTAGCTTCGCTAATGCTATGGCCAGAAAGGTATTAGCTACTTTGGTAGAATAGATGGTTGTTGCTACATCGTACACTTGTTCTATGTAGCCACTCGCGTCGGGCAATTTTGAACTGTACTTCCGTTTCAGCAACTTTATCAATATATCTAATACCAATGGCGCTTTATAATATTTCTGTGCGCATTCTGCGAGTGCATCTACAGCGCCCAGGATGTTATCGCGTTCTAATGGTATCGCCACCAATGGCCTCAGCAGATCCACGGACTTTTGACAGTAATTTCTCTGTAGAAGTAGGTACAACATGCTTTTCGTGTGATCATGAGACTGACTCTGTGCTAGCGTTTCCAAAAGTGTGCAACACTGCGCCTGAGCGTTTGGTCCAGTACAAGTGGCGTTGAATGTAGCAATGACATTGAAGGCCTTCGTAAGCCTATCGGCCTTCACCAACGCGGTAGCGTACATGACGATTTTCATTTTATCTAACTGGTATTCATTGGGCACGATCTGCAAGTCGGGCAGCAGTGCCTCGGCCTCGTCCAACTTGTTGAGTTTGAGATACAATTCAAACAATATCGACTTTGTGTTGGGCATCCACTCGTACTGGTGCGCTTCATATGCTCGTTGTATCTCTTCGGCTTTCTTGAAATTGTTTTCGACACAGTGCGCAAACAGCAATCTATGTAGAATATTTCTAGTATTGGCTTTAGAACTCTTCAGTTCCACCAGGAAATATGTTAATTCCCTGGTGGTCATGTATCTCGGGTGAAACTTGAGTGCTGAATCTTTCACTTTCGGATCAACCAAATCGTCTATCAAGTCCTCCGCCTTTGTTGTAACGCGAAAGTTTTTGTTCCATTTCAACGTGTCCTTGAGAAGGATCGCATCCTCTTGCGATATATTTGTTTCGCATCTTTTAAATTCCATCAGAAGAAACAGTAGGTCATCTATACGAACTAGCTTTTCGGCTTTAATTAACGCCTCCAAGAACAGACTGACGAAATCCTGCCCTTGTGGAAATGCTGTGAATAACGTTACACAAGTTTTGCAATCTTTAGTAGCGAGATAAGCGCGTACCAGTGGTTTTATCAATTCTCTGTAATGCACTTTGTAGCGTGTATAGTTCGTGTACAGTCGTGTTACATCGTGCAGCCGATTTCGATGCAGTAGAAACGATATCAGAGGCGTGTACGAGACAGAAGCTGGTACGTTATTCAGCAGCAATTTCTGTAAAGTGGCAACCGGGTCGGCAGTATTTACGTACGGTAATACGTAATGAAGCAGCGTATCGGAATCCACTTCTACACCTTCGTTTATCATAGACCTTATTAATGAAAATATCTCAGCCTCCCCTTCGTTATGGTAGGCTCTCAACAGTAAAGGCCAATAGTAATGCGGCCGTATTTCGATATTCCTGTTTCTCATCACCTGGAATATCGTAAGGCACAGCTTCTCTCTGCCCAGCTTCAAGCCGACCTCAGCTGCATCAGTCAGTGCGTGTTGGCTGCAACCAGAATCAACAAAATCATTCGTATACTTAACGATATCGTCAATCGGCGCATTTAATATTACTAATTCGTTTATGAAGTCGTTTACAAAACCCTCCACGACATTCTGCGTCACGTTGTTCGTCGCGAAACAATTTATAACCGTGTAAGCGTCTTCAACTCGATCAGCGCGTATCAGTTCCGCTATCGTCTTGGAGATCTCGGGCTCGATCGTCGCTACCGAGGACACGAATAAATTCAAAACAACTGGGATGTGTCTGCCATTGTTGGACACACTCAGAGTCTTTATTATCCTCAAGAGATTTGCGTTACTCTGCGGCTCTTTGTCCAATGTCTTGACCAGGTTCGAAATATCACCGAGTTTCGTGTATCCGCACGCCAGCTCGGTACACGCCTTGGCTGTGGACAGTTTGGCCTCCTGCATCAGCTTTATCGTTCGCTTAATCTCGTCGATATTACCATTGGTTACGTAAATATGTACTAACGCATTGATCGCTTCTTCATCGATGTTCATATTCCTATCCTTCATTATGGATAAGATGTCCCACAGGTATTGACTGTTGCCCGCCTTTGTGGCTACACTCATCAACAAACTGTAGGTGTTCCGATCCGGCTCCACGCTCATGTTCGCCAGGAACGTCTTGGGATTCACAAGCTTGGAGTTCTCCGCATTAATGCCCAGCAAAGTGTGATAGTACTCCAACGTCAGCCCTCCGCCGCTCTTTTTTGCCAAACGCCACACCTGCCCGGCAAAATAACGCGTACAATCAACGAATACCTTCCCTTTAGTTAAAATATCGCTCTAGCAATATGGACATTAATTTCTTTTCTTGTCTACATAATATTGTGCACGGCTGTACACGGGTATTCAGGATGAAACAAATGATCTTGTACCTGGTCTGCAAGGTGATCTCTCTCGGCCGCGTCCAAATCGGGTATCAAGTTGCCGCAACATTTGAGCAGCAGAAGGCCGGTACTGTGAGGCAAATGGTAATCGTTGTTGCTGCACAAGTCGATAACCTCCCTCAGGTGGTCCGCCGAGACTCGGCCCTTTTTAACGTCGTCGCAAAACGACGTCAGTTTGTGATCGATGACATTGGATCGCGACGATTGCGGGACCGTCGTGCTGTACGTCCTGTTGCACGTCGCCACCCGAATCTCGGGTCGCAGGGTCGCGCTCCGGGAATGCGCGCAGCCGGAGACATAACCTCCACGTTGGAGCGGACGACCCCTCGCTGTCTCGCATCGCGGCGAGCGCAGCTGCGAGCGGACGACGAGCGTCAGATATCTTTTTAGTTGCAACATTTTCTCGGCCTCTATCATCGTCGTCGAGTCAGCATTGACAGACGAAACGAACGAACTGACGACGACGCTGACAGACAATCGCGAGCCGCGAGCAACATCGCGCGTGGCCACGTGTCGCAGGCGCATGCGCATAATCGCGAGCCGCGTATCTTTTATCTTTTCCGCGCAAATGGAAAATGCTATGAAAAGTGAAATAACAGTTGCTGAAAAATTATCGTATGTGTTTCAAAATAAATATAAATAAGTTATAATTTAAGGAAAATTCAAGTACACTGTTTGCAAGTACTTGAAGAATTATGAAATATTAGATATACAATTTACAGAATTCGCCTAGAAAAGAATTTGACCGTGCCGTTTTTTTAATGAAAAATTTTCGAAATAATTTGTCGCCGAATTTCTATTTATAAAATACTGGCAAAATGATTATGCAACAGCCCAGACAGCACACGATATCCTATGGATGTCCTGGGAACATAATTAATTCTTAGGACATAAGGATTCGACGTCGAGAGGATGTCTTTAAAACGTCTTCAGGAGATCTGTGCTGTCTGGGAGAGTAGTTTAGAGAGACTTTAAATCTATTTCTACAAAACTTTATCATATTTTCAATAAAATATATCTAATCAGTGACCACGGGGTAGATTAATAATAAATCTTTGTAATCAATAATTGAGTCGACAAATTCTGGCACAATTCATGTATTTAATTATTCACGACGTTTCGATCAGTAATACTTTTCAAGTGGATGTTATAATAAGTCTATTGGTTGTTACAGCAACAAATCTGGAAATTATATGGGAGTAACAATAGAGATTTAAGAGGTTGAAAGAGAAATTACAAATGAAAACTTACAGAAAGTATGTCGTGGCGCATGATAAAATTATAAGAGAAAATTTAAAACTAAAATCACTCATCACGTCAACCAACACGGTCTGGTCGTATAAAAGTCTAAAGAGGAACTGCCAAGATCCCAGGTAGAACAC
>NW_011967150.1:306819-321583 GCF_000949405.1 Vollenhovia emeryi
ATGATTTTGTGTTCTACCTGGGATAAAGTCAAGTGAGAACAATAGTTATTAACCGGTGTATCGTCAAAATATAAGATACCCGTGGGAGGGAAGGGAAGGGGGAGAATGACGAATAACAAAACAGGCAAATAAATAAATAAATCAGGTGATACGAACGTTAATAATAAATAATAAAACACACGGACGGACTGCAGGCAGTGCACAGCCTACAGCCAAATGAAGCCTGCGCGCGCGCAATGCGATACTCGTGCCAGTCGCGTAATGTGCTCCGTTCGCGGCGTTCGCGCGATTATGCGCTCGTCGTCCCCTTGTCCACGCTGACTCGACGACGATGATAGAGGCCGAGAAAATGTTACAGCTGAGAAAATATCTGACGCTCGTCGTCCACTCGCAGCTGCGCTCGCCGCGTTGCGGGACGGCGAGGAGTCGTCCGCCCCGACGCGGAGGTTATGTCCTCGGCTACGTGCACCCTCGGCACGCGAGCCTGCGACCCGGGATTCCCGTCGTGACGTGCAACAGGACGTACTGCACGACGATACCGCAATCGTCGCGATCCGACGACGTCGATCACAAACTAATGTCGTTTTGCGACGACGTTAAAAAGGGCCGGGTCTCGGCGGACCATCTGAGGGAGGTTATCGACCTGTGCAGTAAGAGCGATTACCAGTTGCCCGACGGCACCGGCGTTCTGCTGCTCAAATGTTGCGGCAACCTGCTACCTGGTCTCGAGACAGCCGAGAGAGATTATCTTGCGGATCAGGTACTACATCATTTGTTTTACCTCGAATATTGTGTACAGTTGTGCACAATATTGTATAGACAATACTGATAAAAGTACAAATCATTAGAGCAGTATTTTACCTGCGGTCTAGATAGCCAGCTGACGTTATTTGTCTCATTTTTATGTCAAAATGATGGCAAATAACATCCGCTGGCTGTCTTGGAGGGAGATATTCGCCGATCGTGAGAGTTAATTTGTTGCGCAGGTGTGGCATTTGGCAAAGAAGAGCGGCGAAGGATTGACATTGGAATATTACAACGCTCTGCTGGGCATTAACGAGGAGAACTCCAAGTTTGTGAATCCTAAGAAGTTCCTGGCGAACATGAGCGTGGCGCCGGACGAGAATACGTATCGTTTGCTATTGAACTCGGCCAGGAAGGCGAGCGACGCTGAGTACTTGTGGGAATTCTTGTCCGTGATAAAGGACAAGAACATGGCCATCCATGAGGAAGCGATCAATGGATTGGTAGAAATGTATGTGATGAATGGTAATATTGCGGAGGCCGAGCGAACGATAACGTTGTTGCAGGAGGCCAAACTGTGCACAGCCAAGGCGTATGCCGAGCTGGCGTGCGGATACGCGAAACTCGGTGATATTCCGAATTTAGTCAAGATATTGAACGACGAGCCACAGAGCAATGCGAATCTCTTGAAGATAATAAAAGCTCTGAGTATGTCCAACAATGGCAGACACATCCCAGTTGTTTTGAATCTTTTGGTGTCCTCAGTACCGGCACTCGAGTCCGAGATCTCCAAGATGATCGCGGAACTGGTACGTGCTAATCAAATCGAGAACGTACAGATTATTATAAATTGTTTCGCGATGAACAACGTGGCGAGCAACATCGTGCAGGGTTTTGTAAATAGCTTTATGAACGAATTATTGATGTTAAACGCGCCGGTTAACGATGTCGTCAAGTATGCGAACCACTTTGTCGATTCCGGTTGCAGCCAACGCACATTGACTGACATGGCTGAAGTCTGCTTGAAGCTGGGTAGAGAGAAATTATGCCTCGCGCTATTCCAGGCGATGAGAAAGAGGAATATGGAGGTACGACCGCATTACTATTGGCCTTTACTGTTGAAAGCGTATCATAACAAGGGTGAAGCTAAGATGTTTTCGTTAGTAAAATCTATGATAGACAAAGGCGTAGAAATGGATTCCGAGACGCTGCTTCATTACGTATTTCCGTACGTAAATACTGCCGACCCGATTGTCACCTTACAGAAATTGCTGCTGAATAACGTACCGGGTGCTATCTCCTATACACCTCTGTTATTGTTTCTGCTACAACAAAATCGGCTACAGGATATAAAGTCGCTATGCACGAACCGTATGCACTGCAAAGTGTATTATAGAGAACTGATCAAACCACTGGTACGCGCTTACCTCGCTACTAAAGATTACGAAACTTGTGTTACGTTATTGACAGCATTTCCACAAGGGCAGGATTTCGTCAGTTTGTTCTTGGAATCGTTATTTAAAGCCGAGAAACCAGTTTATATAGAAGACCTACTGTTTCTTCTGAATGAAGTTAAAAGATGTGAAATAAAGATACCACAAGAGGATGCGATAATTCTCAAGAACACGTTAAAATGCAACAAAAACTTTAACGTTATGACGAAGGTGGAGGACTTAATAGACGAGCTGGTTGATCCGAAAGTGAAAGAATCAGCATTTCTGTTTCTCCCGAAATACATGAACACCAAGGAATTAGCGTATTTTTTAGTGGAGCTGAAGAGCATCAAAGCGAACACTAGAAACGTTCTACAAAAATTGCTGATACTGTATTGCTTCGAGAATAATCTGAAGAGAGTCGAAGAAATAAAACGAGAACATGATGAATGTAAATACACGTGGTCGTCCAGCATGAAGTCGACTTTGTTCGAATTTTATCTCAAGCATAACAAGCTGAAGGAGGCCGAGGCATTGGTGCCCGAGTCGCAGATAATGTCCGGTGACATCCAGCTAGATAAAATAAAAATCGTGATGTATGCCACTGCATTAGTAAAGGCCGGTAAGCCTAGAAAGGCCTTTGACGTTATTGATACGGTCAACGTCTTTGATACCAACGTTAATTTGACTGCGCAGACACAGTGTTGTACACTTTTGCAAACGTTAGCACAGAGTCAGTATCATGAGCACACGAAAAGCATGTTACACCTGCTTCTACAGAAAAATTACTGTAAAAAAAGCATGGACCTGTTGAGGCCGTTGGTGGTGATACCGTTAGAACGTAATGACATACTGGGCGCCGTAGATGTAATCGCAGAATGCGGGCAACGTTATAATGAGGCGCCGTTGATATTAGAAGTATTGACAATATTATTGGAACAAATGTACAGTTCAAAATTGCCCAACGCGAATATCTACGTAGAACAAGTGTTAAATATAGCAGCTACTGTCTATTCTGACAGCTTGGCGAATACGTTTCTGGCGTTGGCATTAACGAGGTTGAAGAAGACGGAGAAACTGCAAGCTTTATTATTACAGGTAACCGAGACGTTTCTAATCGTAGCATTTAATTTATATTTCCTTGGTGTATAATTTATTTTCAAGACTGCTGAAATGTTTTAAAATTTTATACAAATTTCGCAAAACTTTAATATAAAAAGGAAACGGTGAGAGGAAGACATTTACACATGTCTTCCTCTCACCGTTTCCTTTTTATATTAAAGTTTTAAAGAATATTAATAGTATATTTCTAAAATAGTTTTAGAGGAGTTTAAGAAAAGATTTTCTGAAATTTCTGAATACTCGAGTAACTTCGTTTGTTATACTTTTGATTTACATTCTTTTCACCAAATCTTTCTGTTACAGAACTACGAACTCTCCAAGAAGTGTCTTCTATATTATATTAAGAATGCAAAAACTGACAGAGATTTAGATGATTTGCAAAACCTCTTTAGAGCTTATACGAATTATTCACATCAAATTTCGATGTCTGACGAGCTCCTTTCCGTTTATAGTAAGCTATGTTCTTTTGCACTCCGATGTGTATGTAAACAGTCCTATAAAGTTAACGCTAATGATATTTGTATTTGCAGCTGTATTAGGAGACTGCAACCGTGCTTTAGAACTGTGGAAAGTTATGTGCACAAAAAATATCACACCAAGCGAGAAGTTCAAGAAGAATTTTACTCAATTTTTATTGTCACATAAAGTTTCACTTCCCCCAGAATTGGAAAATGAAAGTAAAAGAAACGTTAATTAATAACTTTAAATATTAAGAACAACATGTACGGGATAATGATATTCCGTAGATAAGTAGACAGATAATAGAAATTTTTTAAAGAAATTTGGTAAAAATAATGTGTACAATAAAAATAATTTTAAAATGTTAAAAATATAAAACAATATTTCCGACTGTGCCATCTTATCCTTTTTTGTTATTTCAGATTTGCTTTATTATTATTTTCAAATAAATACTATTAGGTGATAAATACTATTATAAAAGAAGTAAACAATCTAATAAGTAGATTTCAGATTCTCTTGGAGTAGTGCACTGTAATCGTTAATTAGTTTGAAAGCTTTCTCTTTCAACGGCTCGTAATTAACGCGTTCCTTTTCTTTACTTATAAATTCCTCGACCTTTGAATTATCTTCTTTCAATTTTTCCACTTTATCCTCTAGGCTGCTGATTTCCGGATAGATCGTATATTTCTTCAATCGCTCTTTGAGCTCGTTGTATTCCATTCGTAGTGATTTGAGCTCGTCCTCGCAAACCGACTCTTCAGACACTAATCCATCTCGCTCGGCGATCAACTCGTCCCGCTGGAATTCATTTCGCGTTTTCAAGCCATCCAAATCTTCCAGGACGATCAACTCGCTCTGTTGCTTCTTCAGCTTCTCCTTCATCTGCTTGGACTCCAACTGCAGCTTCTCCTCCAGGATTCTCAGTCTGTTGAACGTCTGTTGCATAGTTGCATAATCTTTCTTCAGATCTTCGAAGCCGTCGTCGTGATGCGTGCTCTCGTAATCGTTGTATGGAAATTTGTCGCGTAAAATTGCCGTTTCTTCGGCTTCCGTGAAGTACTCATTGTTCTCCACTGCGTTCGTCACAGCTTGCAACTTGTCAACGATCTCCCGCTCGAGTTTCTCCAGCTTCTCCATTTCCTCCTGTTTGTTCTGTTCGTATGTGGACATGAACTCCTCCATCATTTCCTCGCGCTTACGCAGTTCCTGATACTTGACTTGTTTCTCCGACTGATTGTCCTCCATGTCAGTCTCCAGCTGTTCCAGCTGTTGCTCGAGCTCCGCCACCTTCCTCTCTTTCTCGGCTATCTGCGCTTCTGTCGCGGCAATATCGGTGTTGTCGCGTTTGATTTTCTGCAGAAGCTGCTCCTTTTCATCTTCGGGCGACAATCTTCTGCGTTCTTCCTCCCGCAACTTGTCCCGCTTCTCCTCCGCCTCGATGGTTCTCACTTGCAGCTTCACTGCTTCCTGCTTCAATTGAGAGAGAGCGATCTGCTCTTCCAAGTGCACTTGCTCCCTCGACAGTTGGTCCAACTCGTGTTGCATCTGCTGTGCTTGCTCCTGCAATTCCGTCTTCTGTCTGAACAGATCGTCGTATTTCTCCTTCGTGTGCGGATCCATACTCTCAATGATATGCTCAGTCCTTTTTCTTTCATTCTCAATGTCCTTTTCCATCTTATGTAATCTTTGCTCCATTTGCTTCCGTTGCTCGAACATCCGCTCGACTTCCGTCGTCCTATGTTCGTTCATCAGCGCCAACTCCTTGGCTTCCTGCTCGATCACTTCTTTGTCGACGTCCAGGGTCATTTTGTCCACGACAAGGTTGTAGTCCGCGAGCTCGGTCTGTAGAGTCGTCAATTCCGCGGCCAAGCTCTTGGCTCTCTTGTCGTAGTGTAGAAAAGTGGCCTTCTCTTTGTTCTGCGTCTCAATGTCCTTCATTATCGTTCCGATTTCTTGCGTCAATTCTCTTATCTTTAGCTGCAGTAGGCCCTCGTAGTACCTCTTATCTTGAATCTGTCTGGAGATTCAACAAAATTGATAAACAGGTATGAATGCGCTAATAGTAAGATTTAGGTGGCACCGGTTACCTCGTCATTGGTAGACCCCTGGTGGTGCCCGGTCGCACGCCCGCTATCCCGTGCTGAGTGATCGGCCTGTCCAGCACGTTGACATTGAACTGCTTGGCCAGACCCGTATTCGAACGACCTATTCCGGAGCCTATCCTGAGGCCTGGGCCTGCAGTCGGCGCGCGATTAGACAGAAGGGACGCCGAGGGCGGTCTTGCGAGAGCAAGACGTCCGGGTGTCGCCGAGCGATAGGTAGCTGAACTGACGTACTCCGACGACTCGTCCTTGTGCCCGCGTCGCGATCTTGGTCGCTCGTACTTGCTTTGAGCTCTCACCATGCCCGTCGGCGGTCTGTCGATCTTAGTTCCGGAGGTACTCGGTACGTCTTCCTGGTTCCGTCGCCACCGAGTAATCGGCCGTTCTCCAATCTTACCGGAATCGTTCCTCTCAGACTCCATCTTTCGGAAATTGGACTCTTGGGTCGGAACGTCTGCTGTTAGCCGCGAGTTAGTTGTAAGTTAGACGTGAGTGGGGAGACGTTGCCCAATCGAGGAAATTCAGTGACTGATAGTGTATCGCTTAGGCAACTATTTGATGGCAGCAATGGTAATAAGGTACCGCGATGGAGGGAATAGCAATGTTTTGGCTCCTCGTAGTCATAGAAACTGTACGTGTGATTCGTTGGATCTATCTACCGCCATGATCGCGCGAACTATTTCTCACTGAGGAAGAAGTTGAACTCTTTTTTACGATCAAATTTTATTTAAATTATTTATTTTATAAATACTATCAGTTGAAAGAGAGAAAAACTATACAAGATTTATATACCAGTGAAAAAGAATTAAGATTCAAGACAAATAATATATATTTTATAAATTTAATGAATTTATTAATTTATAAATGGATATTAATTTAATAAATTTATATATAATAAATATGTAATATAAATTCATAGGGTAATTATAAATTTAAAAACTGAGAGAAATACAAATTTTATCCCAGAAGAAAAAATTGTAACGATAGCGTTCGATAGCATTATACACTACATATTATTTTGCAAGTTATTGATAAAACAAATATATCGCATTCGCGTTACGATTATTTTCGGACGGTAACATGCTAGTACGTCATTTGAAGACATTGCACCTTTCACATTTTTTAGTGTATGTGTGTCTACTTGAATTTTTACGAAGAAAAACGAACGGAACATCATTAATTGTCGTGGTTTTCGGAAAGGTAGAAAAATCTAATTCTCAATTCTTGTCATTTCTGATCGTTTAGATTATTTTTTATTATTACGACGTTGCATGTGCCTAGTTGCCACGACAGTTTTGGCGCATCGGTTTTATTGTTAGACTGTAAAATGTTAGAATATAAAGTGCGGAATACGTTCCGCGATCAATCTCGACTTTTATTCGTTAAAAGTGCATAACGAGCGCGAGTTCTTGTGACGAGCGTCTGCCGTGCGCTAAAACTCGCGTGTTTCTCCTTGGTTACATGTCGATAACTTAATTCGCCCGCGAGTACGATTTTAATGAAAAACGATCTAGACACGCGTAGAAATTCGCGCCGGTTTCTTCAAGTGAACTCCGCGCGATCGTAGCGTCGCCAGTTCCGTCAAGTGAATTTCCCGTCGATCGTAAGGGCTGACCGTGGGTCGCGACCTTCGCCGACGGATGGCGCCAGCGGTGCCCGGCCGAGCGCGGCAATTATTCAGCGGTTGCCAGGCAACCAGCGGTGTGAGACGCGAGGATTCGTTTCGTGTCTCGTCTCGTCCCGTGCGAAGCGCGACGATGCGTACAGGCGGCACTGGCGTGGTGGCGGTGGCGGCAGCGGCGGCGGAGGGTTCCCGAAGTTGAATTTAATATACGTTCGCCGTCCAAGAATATCCACGCCGCGACCGCCTCGAGGACAGCCGAGCAGAGCCGGCGCGGCGGACGAGGCGGGCACTACGCGGCGAGTAGCCGTCCGAGCAGCGTGCTCGCGTAACTTGGTCGTGATCTCAACCTCAGTTCGGTCAGTTGGATCGAGCGTGACGTCTCGATCGGACGTCTCGGCCGGCCACAAGGCGGCTCGCCAGTTCGCCACCCGATCTGCTCCGCGAGTTTAGCCGCGGGCGAGTGGACGCCTGGTAAACACGAGTGGAGCGTTCGATTCGGATCCGAGCGGCGCGAACAAAAACGCCGCGCGTCGGCGGCGGCGCTCTTTGCTTTACCCGCCTCTGCTACTTGACGACCGGGCCGACAGATCGGCCCATCCGTCCGCTCGCCCGCTCGCTCGCTCGCCGTAAACCGGTTCCGACACAGGCGCACAGGCACGGCGGAGGCACGGCCCACGGGCCTCCTCGTGCTCTCGAGAGAATGCTCTGAAGCGAGGGTCTCGTGCGCGCGCGTACCGCGCGGCTACCTTCGCTTAGCTCCCGTTTGTCGTTCGCGCGCGGCGATAGAACGCGCAACCGGCGGCGTGCGCGCGTTCCGTGTCGCGTCCAGTCGCGCGAGTGCGTGTGCGTGCGTGTGCGTGCGGTGCCGGCGTGCGAGCGCATCTGCCGCCGTGAGAAAGAGAGAGCCCGAGGAAATCAAGGTCTGCACTTCGCCGTCGCCGGCGCGGGATCATGGACGAGGAAGAGATCGACGGCGTCAAGTCGCCCATCAAGCGGCTCGGCTCCACGCGGAAGCTGCTCGTCTTCAACAGTGAGTTTCTCTCGACTACTTTTATTCAACAGACTACGCTCTACCCGTTACGCGACTCGTTACTCGCGTGCGCGAGATGCGGATTTCGATAGTTGCGCTTCTGTCGGGCGCCCTCCTAAAATAAACATTTTCCGATAATCGATCATTACCGCGTCAAAGCGATAACGACGCTTTCCCGAGAGAGACTTTGGCGCCGCGGCTTTTCTCAGGTATCGACCAATTTTCCGAGTCGCGATAAATCCGACGTAAAAATAGCGAGCGATTGTTCCACGAGCTTGAACGTTGTGGAAACTGAAGCTTTGCACTTCGAAAGAGTCGCAAGGGGGAAAAAAAGAACGTCAGCGTGCAAAATCGCGAGTTCAGCGCGCAATTTCGTTTCGCAATGCAAAGACCTCTTGTCGCCAGTAAACAATTAATCAATGTGGGAAATTAATAATCGACACAACTGACAAGTTCGAATTAAAGAAATTTATTGCGATAAATATTACCGCAGCCAGGGTTGAAACTAGGCGGGCGCCTCACCAATTCGACCACTGAGGCATGTGAATTCTTTAACATCGAGCTGACTGTAATTTTCTTTAAGCATACACGATTGTAATCGACAAGGGAGATATTTTTGGGAAAATCCCAAATAAGACCCTCCAAGTAATCGTTTATGTTAGATCCGACGATTAGACGGAATTGAGGATGAGATACTTTATCTTCGCTCGTTGCGAGAAATAATCTGGCCCGTGAAAAAGTGTCAATGTAATATCGACATTTCACACGCGGTGGCCGTGTGTAACTTGAGTGTTTTTTAATTCCGTATTTTGTGGTCCAAGGTCCCTTACAAATCTCTTAATAATTAGGTTTTTTCATGATAAAAATGACCGTCCGGTGAATCTTGGCGCCGGGATACGCTTCGAAAGTGAAATAATCTGCGTATCAGTACCGTAATATTGCATACTTATAATAGATCCAATGGTTAGATGAAATTGAGGATGAGATACTTGACCTTCGCTCATTGAGAGAAATAATCTGGACCGTAAAGACCAACGTAACACCGACATTCAAACGCGACGACCTAGTAACTTGAATGTTCTTCAATTTCATATTGTGATGTTCCAGGTCGCTTTAAAAAAAGAACTCGTAATAATTACTCTAGGGGAAAAAAAAGACAGTTATAACCCATTTTGGGTCCCATCGTTAGTAATCGAATTATTTGGATTGTTCGTGACTCTGCTCTGGGAAAAATTTTGACCGTTTTTTGACGTAGTTAAGCAACTTAACATTTCGGTTTGTGCCACTTAAGTGAAAATGATCTTTGCGTTACTGAATATCGACAGAACTAATTGAGAGAATTGATTAGTATTACTTAAAAAATCTTGGATATAGGTAGAACAGCTAATTGTGATTTTTAGTTACGCGGGATAAAATTCTCAAAAGATCAGAGTTACGAACAATCTAAATAATTCGATTACTAATTGTGGGCCCCAAGATGGGTCGTAACTGACTCTTTTTTCCCAGAGTAGATTCTTCGCGATAAAAAGAACCGAGCGTCCCGCAAACCTTGGCGCCGGGATATTCTTTGAAAGTGAAACAAACTGTGTATTAGGGTGTACTCTAATTTTAATAGGTGAAATCACTATTTGTTTCACAAAGAGAGCAATCTCGAAGAAAAATAAAGCGTTAGCATATCTCCGCGCTCTCGTCGTAAGCGATACGCGGATTCTCATCGCGACGTTTGTTTTTTTCTTCCCCCCCCCCCCTCGTGTGATCCCGCGTAATAACTCGCGTCGTTTAGATAACGGTCTCAAGGGCGAGGTATCGAGCATTCGCGGGTGATAACGAATTTCCAATTAGCCACCTCGACCGCAAGGTAGAACGAATTCGCGAGCTAGTGTACTTCGGCGCGTCACATCGTCGCGTCGCGCTGTAATCCACTTCGCGAAGATTAACGGGCGCGATCCGGACGTGCGAACAGGTGCGATTTGTTTGCACCGATGAGACGTAATACACGAAACGGCAGGTTACCAATTTCGCCGCACGTAACAGCAAGAGGAGAGCGCGACGCGGGGACCTCGCGTTTACGGGCAGCGCGATGCCGGTTTGCGCAAAACTCGCGCGTAAATATGTCATTACGTCAAATCTGTCCGAAAAGTTGCAGACGGACGTCGGACGAAATTACCTCGTGTTCCTCGACCCACGCGTTTCGCCGAGAGCGAGCCCAGCGTCGTGCGAAGGAAAGCGAGAAACGCGCGAACTTTCAACCTTTTAATCGTCGTTACGTAATTTATCGGTGCTTTGTATGCCCGTTTCCATTACATTACGTTGCGCGTTCTTATTGAGAAACAAGAATTAGTTTTGACGGTGGCAACGCGGCCGGCAACTTTTTCAATGGAAAAAAAAAACGGACGATGTGCTTCGTGTTTTCCGATTACGCGTGAAGCTGTGCGATTGGAATATATCTGTGTCAACGTTTAGAAAGTACGTGAAATCTCTGTTACCTTTTAAATACGCGGCACGAGATACATCGAGATCGTAAGCGAGGGACGTCCCAATACTTAAAACTTCGGTATGCTATATTTTTGGCAGAATCTCTGTAAATTCGTCCAATAAAAACTGTTATGTTAAATTGGATGAAATTAAAGATGAGATACTTGATCTTCGCTTATTGCGAGAAATAATCTGGACAGTAAAGCACCTCTGTGAAGTTGACACCCTATTTTGCAAAAGGTTATTTTTTGCAGTTCTAAATATACCCCGAAGAGTTAGAGAGTTCCTTATTAATATAAATAGTTCTGGCTTTTAGCGAAGCTAAAACAACCATGGATAAAAGTTGAATGTAC
This sequence comes from Vollenhovia emeryi, assembly GCF_000949405.1. Classification (NCBI taxonomy): domain Eukaryota; kingdom Metazoa; phylum Arthropoda; class Insecta; order Hymenoptera; family Formicidae; genus Vollenhovia; species Vollenhovia emeryi. The sequence continues at coordinate 318,162 of NW_011967150.1, forward strand.
TAATTTCACAAAAATGAAATCACGAAATCGGCGATAACATTAAAAGTATTGAAAATATTTAATTTTGCCGTTAGAATTTCCTTCAGAACTCTTGAAGTACTGCCCAGACCTCTGGGCCGACTTATCATGAAAAAAGCGGCCATCTTATCCAAACTGTTTCCGTACGGTTGTAATACTCGAGTTTATCCTATAAGGTCTGACTCTGAATACTGCTTTAAGAATCAATGTAAGGAGTCAATGTAATATCGACATTTCATACGCGGTGATTTAGTGATTTTCGAATTCGTTGTTTAATTCCATATTTTCAGCGTCCAGGGTCGCTTTAGAAGATGATCTTAACGATTGGGCGCGCGAGCGTTGCGTGAATGCGTGAGACGAAGCCTCACGGCGAGATAAAAATTGGCGTTCGCGGGAAACGATAAATTCTCCGCTCGAAAGATGCTTGCAGCTGTAGAAAACTGGGCGTTCGTTCGGCCGATTTGCAAATAAACACAAATCGTTCCGCATGAGGAGAGGAGAAACGGGTCATGCGCAAAGCCGCCGGTCTTCGCCAGGACGTGAAGGCGATTCCTTATCTCGCCAAGGGATTTTTCTCGCGGTCCGCTTCATCATCCGTTAATTTCACGTATACATATAATATACCTATGCTACTCGACCGTTCCGGCTGTCTTCTTGCGAAACGGAACCGAGAGCTTCGTCAGTCTCTTGCACAGTTGAAAAGTTTGTCTGTTAAATAACAGATATCACACATCCATAATGTTGGCGCAAAGTTTTGTGTTTAATGGAAACTCCCATTTTTTATTTCACATTCTTGTAGCTTACCTCGAGAGCTTTTCAAAACTCTATAATTAAAAGCTTCTTCATTCAATACTTTCCGAGTTGTGGGACTTGAAAGTTACAGTACCGCCGGCAATATAGTATTACCCAAGATGCACTGCGTGGAGGTTGCCCGGTCAAATTTACACTTCTTTTGTATTTACACCTGCGTACAATACAAAAGAGGTGTAAATTCGACCGTGATAATCGACTGCTTCTACAATAAATAAACGAACTTTAATTCTATTATTATACTATTTATATTATATTATATTTATTATTATTAATATACTAAATATGTTAAAATTTATACTAGAATTGAAGTTGGTTTATTTAGAAAAAAAAACAGTAGTAATTAAGCATTTTAAAACTGCGAGTTGGGGCTCAAACTCTAATTCCTTTTTGGCGTCACTTTCGCTTCAATCGATCTAAGGCAATCAGGCACAGTTTGTACAAGTCTTGTAAAATATGAAAGATCCCTGTCATTGTGATTCGCTATTGTTATGACATCATTAATGCAATGGAAAGCTAAATCGCGAGAAGTCTAATGAGTCATCAGCTGACGAGTGCGGTTTGACGATTTTTGTCCGATAAAAGAGCGAGGTAGTCGACGCGCGGCGGCTTAAATTTTCCAGGTTTCAATTCACGCTCACGGGCCGCAAAGAAATTGCGAGTTTATTAGTATCACAAGCGTTATTGTCGCTAGTGAAACACAGTGAGAGGCGATCAAGTGCGGACAGTTGCACCACTATTGGAATGCTGGTGTGCATGAAGGCTGCAGCGCGCGGCAGCAGGCACTCCTAGTCAGATCACATGTTGATTCAAAACTCGGGCTCGCGGAAATCGAATGTTCGCGCGCTACGACACCCGCATTTGATGCGGATGAATTTGCGATTGTAAAATTTGCCCCCCTGCGGGTTCAATTAATTACAGAGATTCGTGGAAAACGTAAATTCCTCGATTAGATTCCGTCGAGACTTACGCTGCTTTTATTTACGTCCATTTCTACCAATGTAGCTCAACTTTGATCGTGGCTCACCTTTTTGTCTTATCCTTTTCCAGTTTTAAGATCCAGTTTTACTAACGTCGCTTAACTTCAATTTTACTGTTAGCCTAATTCATTTTTGTCTCTTTCTAAGGGGCTAGTTAGCAAGAGACGAGGGATGAATTAAACTAAAGTCAAAATTAAGCGACGTTGGTGAAACCGGCTTAAGAGTTAAAACAAGACAAGTGAGTTAAATCGAGATTAATGTTATTTCGCATCGGTGTAAATGGATATTAATGTATCGAAACGCAAATATTCCAAGTATCGCGTCAAAACTGCGGATAGATCACGGAAATAGAGATTCAGTTAATTATCGAGGCTGAATGTTCAATTCTGAAAATGGGGAAACTCGCAGAATTTGAATACTGATTATTATGCACGTTATAGCAGAGTTCTCGTTGTTAATTAGCACGTGTGTCGCATGTATATTGTGTCTTCACAAAAATCTAAATTTTCACGTCGAGATTAATCACACATCTGATTCTTTTTTTGTACCGGATTTAATGATTGATCTCTTTAACGATCTCTCGTCTCGTTGGTCTCTCAACGCAGCGTGTTATTTCAGCCCTTGATTTCACGCTTGTTTTTGTATATTTAACCAAATATTTCACTCGTAAACCGAGGCTTCCCTCGTTAATCGAAAGAAAACACGACGTTCAGGATTCTTTTTCTTCATCGTGATCATTCGTCGGACCCGACGAACGATCTCGTTTCTCATTAGCATTATTGATGCAGCTGCAGCTTTAGAAATACATTTATGCATAGATCGCTTTCGCGCAGGCTGGAGGAAAAAAGACCTCGATCCACGCGACAGACGGGAATAATATGCATCACGTGGCAGATAAAATTATTTTCTCCAGCGTCACGTAAGCCCCGGACTACTTTGATAAAACTTCAATGCAAAGATCCCCGCTTTTTCGCAGAAATATTAATCTATCGGGACTTTCTAATCGAGCATTGGCGTAAGCGGTTGGTTTAATTCCTATAACAGGCCACGACGGCGAGATTTCACGGCGGCAGCCGTGTATTGCAATGCAGATACTCCTCGCGACCTCATTACGAGATACCTCGATGTCCATTAATGTCGCACTGGAAGTAGTTTATAGCGAGAGTACCGCAGCTTCGCGAAAATAGCGCAATGTGAAAACGGTGCAGAGAGAAATAAAGTTGCGAAAAAGCAGTATTCCTTTGTGTCAAGTACGTGATATGCGATTTATTTCGAGAATCGAGCCGAATAATTTTCTCGTCTATAGTTTTCGCGGAGGAATCGTGGCGTTTCTTCTTTTTTTTTCTACACAGTTGAAAATTTTGTGTTAAATTTAATAGATGCCACATGTCCAAACGATCCACACAAATTTTTGTGTTAATTTAACATAATATGGATATGTTAAATAGTGATAGGTACGTATTAATTAAAACTATGTTAGTATTTTAACCGAGGGGGAAACCGCTGAGGGCATTGTGGTGTACAGATTTGCGGCATTACCGGGCATTACTGGGGCATTTTTGGGGCATTACGTCTTGCTGAGGCATTATAAAGATAAAATAAGATACAATAAGA
>NW_011967150.1:323505-329132 GCF_000949405.1 Vollenhovia emeryi
TAAAATAAGATAAAACAAGATAAATAAGATAAAAGAAGATAATAAGATAAATGCCCACTGGGCATTAGTGGGCATTGGTGTACAAGATTTTGGTCAGCGGTTTCCCCCTCGATTTTAACGTGAAATAAATGCAAACCTCAAGTTTGAAATTTTCTGTAAAATCAACACATTTTTAATGATACACTTAACAAAAAAAAGCTATTTTATATAATATTTTACAGATGTAACAACGCAAAGTTTTATATCACAAATAGAATAAAATTAATATTTTTTTTCTGAAAAGATAAATCACTATGCGAATGTCACTAATACTACGGAGCATTGTGTAAAATTAAAAATAGGTACACGTGTTATTGTTACACGTTTTTCAGTTGTTTTGTTAATTTAACACTTACGTAATTAACACAACAGCAATGTGTGGAAGTAATACATGAATGTGTTAAATGTTTAACATAAAAATCTTAACCGGCATTTTTTCCGACAAAAAAAACAAATCTTTTAACAATGTATCCGCAGTCGTAGAAAAATAAATTTCAGGGAAGTCTCGGGACGCAGCAAAGTGCGCTGTGTTACAACGTCGACGACATAGAACTAACGATGAATTTTATTGTACTCGCGGGCGCTCGCGAGGCCCTTCCTTTATACCTGGTCGAACCTTTCGACCCTTCCAATGAGATAAAACGAACGCTTTCCGGCCTGGCCCTTGCCACCGTGTGCCGGCTGGTAAGCGTAACCACACGCGCAACGCGCGCGTGCACGCACACCGCACTCACACTTCGCGAGCAGGGCATGCGGGGCGGCGGAGGGTGGGGAAACGGGAGGAGAACGCCGAAAGGGAAAGAAAGTAGCGAGGTCTCGCGTAGACGTTGGTATTCCTGGCTCGTTTCGACGCCGTGTTTGGAATCAAAAATAGTACTCGATTGTAAATATTTTTCAGATCGTGTTAATTACCTCAAACGAGAATTAGGAATTCTCGGGCGGTCGTACAGCCGCACGAAGTAATCCTGTCTCGTATTTTCATTCAAATCGTTCGAGGTTTCTAAGATTTAGTCTCTAACGTTGTTGTTATTGTCTAGATTATTTATGTCCGTTTCTATCAGTGCAGATTGTAATTTTTTCCTTAGTTCCAGTTTTGAGAATTGGAAAACGATAAAAAGAAATAAGTTAAACCGAGACCAATGTAAATCCACATTAGTAGAAGTGGACATTAATGTATCTGTTAATCGATAGCACCACCTGCTGCATTCGCTAAACGCACGATGACAGTAGGTAAGCTCTCGTAGAGGATTACTGATAACAAGGCAAAAAATATTCTGACATATTTCAACTTATCACAAATTTATGTATTTTAAAAATTGACACAGTATTAAGATTAAGTCAATAATTCGTATTCTCATCTCTCGAATTAAATAAGATTGACTTACTGTATTGAGAAAAGGGTAATAGCGTGTATGAATTTATATATTCTTGCGTTTAGAATGAGTCTTTTCTCGATGTGTTATAACACACGCACCAGCATCATTTTATTCAAGACTTGAGCCAACGGTACACGATACTATTTTTCCTGCTGGATTTCTTATGAGAGCCAATCAGGATTTAGCCTTAAGTTACTTGATCAAAACTTCTGCATCCCGATTGGCTCTCGTAGGCAATTCAGTGTGAAAAATAGTACCGTGTGTCGTTGGCTTAAAACTCCGCATCCTTATTGGTCCTCGTAAGCTATCCGGTAGGAAAAATAGTATCGTGTGCCGTTGGCTTTAGACCAGATGACTTAGGGCTGGATCCTGATTGGTTCTCGTAAGCAATCCAGTAGGAAAAATAGTATCGTGTGCCGTAGACTTTAGTTCGAACGTCGGAGTGCTTTCGATCAGTACACATAAACTATATAATTTGTGTATTGCACAAATGTTTTCATGAATTGACGGTTCTAGGTGCAAAGGGTGCAAGGCGCTCCAGGATCTCCTTAATACAAGTCTTTTGTCTCGTTGCACCCGCGTGCGTGAGTACATAGATGAGTGCGTGCGACCGTGCGTACATACATACGCGGTTCCAAGTGCAACACCGAGGCGCGTGCGCGCGCGTGGGCGTCCACGTGTATGTGAATCGTCGGCCGCGCGGGGTCCTTTTTCGTGCACACCCACGTCCCTGGCTGTGCGTATACGTGCGTGCGTGCGTCTGCCTGTGCGCGCAAGGCGGGCGCACGTATAACGGCCACCGTCTGCCGTAATATCGATCTCGTTAACCAGTCAGTTGTGTGTACGCGCCGTCGGTTATGCACCTCCCGCGCGGTACACGGGGCTCCCAGTGCCGTGCCCCATCGAATACAGTACCCCCCTCCACCGCCGCGCCGCCGGAGATCACGTTCGCCAGATTTCTCTCGGTTGAAATGCTCCCGGGAAAAAAAAGCCTTTCTTATACCGCTCAATCTCTTTCAGGGACTATTTTTATCTCATTTCGATCAGTCGCGTGGCGCACAGAGGGGATTTAAAGGAGAGGAGAGACATTGCGTATATTTCGCGTTGGATAATAATCTGGATATGCGTAATAAATGCCGAGTGCTTTTCAATATCTCGCGAATGGAAATTATAAAAATTATTTCCGAATCGTTAAATTAGCCGGCTCGCCCCGCGCATCTCGATAACAGCCGCGGTCCGTCGCGGTCCGGTGAAACGAGCTATTTGTTGGTAAATTTACGTTTTATCGCGGAACACTGGCGGCGCGGAAAGATTCGTGCCGATCGGCCGGTTTAATGTGCAAAACCATTTCGCGCACGAACGCACCCGCGATGCGTGCATCGCGATGTGTTCGCGCGGCGCATCCGCCGCGCCCCGCGCACTTCGATCAGTTCTATCGGAATTCCGAGCGCGCCTTCACGCTTCTTTCTCGCTTAGCGCCTCGCTGGTAACGTAAATCGCATAAATTTCCTCGTCGGCGGACAAAGACGAATAACTCGCGGAATTTTAATGGAAATGTATAATAACGAAACTATATTTAAGAATTGCACCAGCACCGCAGAGCTGAGAACTAAACGAACTGGTGCATGTTCTTTTTTTTTAATAATTTTACTGCACACCGTGGAACAATTATCAATAAAAGAAAAAAAGATTTAACTTTTAACTAACTTATCAAGAGAATGGAACAACCTAAAATGTAAAAATAAGGATAATGCTAAATGACGCGCGCGTAGTACGCGTAATGTATTGTTCTGGTATAATATAAACATTAATTGCGCATTAATAAATTAAGTGACACGTGTTAACAGCACCGTCTCGTCGTTCCTTTCTTCTCTTTTCGAATCGGTAGAACGTGTCCTTCGGACACGATCTAAAAATACGGAGCGCTCGAAAGAAACGGTTTTCTACGGTTCCTCCACTTGTTCACCATAAATACGTTAGAACGGCCTCGTATATATCGACTCCATTCTCGTGGCGATCCCATCGACAGCGGAATCGCTTAAACGCGCGCGTACCGAAATATTTTCTCAGGCAAACAAGCGCACGAAGATTGCTATTATTTTAGGGCGCGCGCACGTGTGTTTGCGTCGCGGATTAATACGGAGTATTCCCTGGATTTTCACGATTAATCTCCGACGAATCTCGAGCTTACCGTAATACAGCACGTGATTTCGAGACATGACATCTTCATAAAGTTGAAATGTGGAAAATTACCTTGTTTCGTTTTCGTTAAGGGGATCCTAACTGCTGGCGAACTCGATCAGTGTCGATAAGACAGGAGACGGAATTAAAAACGTCAATTATCGACATTTTTAATTCCAAGTTCTACTCGGTCCGAAGAAATTTATAGCCAATTAATTTGCAACTTTTACGAAAAAGCAGCAATAGTAGAATTCTTGTATCAAGCGAATATTTTCGTCAAGTGTATAAAAAATTAGTAAAATTTTCAATTTTTTTCGTTTTTTTATATAAAGTCAACCAGCATAGTCTAGATTTTGCCGCGTACTTTAATTCCGTAAAAGAGTTTTGCATTTCTATAAAGCCAATTAAAAGATTACTTCTAACAAAGAATGTCGATAAAACAGACGGTTTTAGGATCTCCTTAAGGGGTATTTTGTCAGTACGCGTCGCCGCGTGCGTTATTTCGGAAACATTCTGATAATCTGTGCGCCGCTTTCTTCTCCGAGGGAACGGCGCGTCGGCGGAAAAAAGTAATGAAGACGCCGACACAACGACGCGGCGTTTCCTGTCCTCGAGTATTTTTACAAACGGCAGCGGACGTTTCTTCGCGAGTCAAAAGGGGCGGGTCTCTCGTTCGAACACGTGCATCCCTTATGGCCAGGCGCGTGCATTCAAGTGCACGGCCTCCAATAGAGCGGAAACTGGCGGTGTGTGATATCGCGCTTTTTGCCGGCGGCAGAATTGCTGTCTAATTGCCACGGGAAGTAATAATAAACAGAAGGCTTTTTCCGCCTCTCGGCGCTCCGTTTTCGCGCACGACATCGAGAGGCATCGAATTATCTCACACTTTCGCTCCGCACGACTACAATCACGTAAAAACGTATCGACCCGCCACTTTCTTCCGCGCCGATTGAAATTGACTTCGCGAGCAATGACGTTTGACGTTTCCCGCGTCGCTACGCGTAAAACGGAGAATTATTTTACGCGCCGTTTTAATTTACATGATTATCTTTTTTCAACGACTTCTAGGAACAATAAATTTAAAGTAACTACACATTATTGGAAAATTTGTGTTTTCTTGTTCAATGATATGCCAGGTAAAATTTTCGTGCTAAATATTTAACACATTCGTGTGTTAATTTGACATATTGCTGTTGCGTTAACTGAACTCAAGTGTTAAGTGATAAAAACAACTGAAAGGCGTGTAAAAATAACACAATCTGCACCTATTTTTAGTTTTACACGATGGATATATTCCGTATTATTAGTAATAGGTTTTATCTGTTAAAATTTACAGAATAAATGTTGACTTTGAAACGTGCATTTAGATTTAAGGGTACGTTGCAAAATCTTCTCCGAGGTATATTTGACTCGATGGCTATTCCGAAACCATTTCGAGTGTTTCCGATCTGTTTCTCGAGTAAAATGTTCATCGTAGAAAATGTTTTGGAACATAAACCTGGATTTAAATGCGCGTTCCTAAACTTATTAAAAAAAGTGTTGCAACCATTCTGTCCATCACTGTACAATACGTACGTAAATTAATTATTTCAGTTAGCTTTCATTATCCAGCTAGAAACTGGTCCCATGAGAGCTGGATAATCGAAATTCTACTACATTATGTTAAATTAACACAAAAATTTGTGTGGACAGTTTGGGACATGTGATACCTATTCAACTGTGTAGGTGTAGAGTGCAGAGTAAAGTGCAACGGCGCGGGAATAGCAAACCGCAATTTTTACTAAAAATATTAAAATTACCATTTAGTTGTCACTCGCTTTGTGGCACAAACGTCTTCATTGGACGCTAGGATCAATTTGACTCCCTTTGAAATTCATTTGAGTGTAATTCAAAATGTTAATTTTGTCATTCTAGACTAATCATGGTATTAGAATACATGAAAATACAATATAAACGATTACTTTGATCAAATTTTACAGATAAAATTTCAATTAGAGTTTCGATTTATTCGCAGCGTCAAATTGATCCTTA
>NW_011967150.1:332939-369925 GCF_000949405.1 Vollenhovia emeryi
CCAACTGTGTACGTCCAAGCGGAAAAAGAAGTCACGATGAAGTCGAAATGACATAATGACTATCAAAAGTCATATTTTGATCGTGACAGAAAATTGATCGAGTTATGATTTTGAAATTTGCTTGACATGGTTGGCGATATTGAACTTGGATTATTTCCGAGACCCATAATTGTATGTTAAGACTCGAATGTGGTAAAATGGACGGTGATGGATACAAAATGTTCTTTTTAAGAACCTACAAGAATGATAATATCTGTAAGATTTGTATTCTTAAAGTTTTATTTTGTATCTTGCGAATGAAAAGTCAGGATATCAATGCCTCAAAAATCACATATTTTTAATTCGTAAAATAAATAATATCCGCGAGACTACTTATTGCGCATGCGCGCGCAATTTGTGTTCTTTGAACTTGAAAGTCGTCAAAAAGTCGAAATAGAGTCATAAAAAGTCCAATTATCTTTCATTAAAAGTGTTAATTGCTATCATCATGACTTCCTAGAAACAACTTACTTTTTCATCTTGTCACCTTAATTTTCAAGTGACTTTTTGCTCCGCTTGGGGACAACCCTGCAGGCCACGTTGGGCTTCATGAACCGAGATTCATTTCGAAGTGCTCTCGCACGCGTTGCACAGCTTTCATCCGCGGCACACACGTACGCGCATCAAGTTCGAGGTGGCGGTGGAAAAGAAAGGGAAACAGAGACGAGATAGATGAGGAAAGGGGGAGAAGGACATTTGAATGCGCAAGAAAATTATCTCCACTCTTTCTCGCACCCGGCGGGAATGATTATGCGCGCCTGTCGCAGCTGTCGCCGGTTGCATATCGCGTCGTCGTGTCTCGCGTCGCGTCGCCGAGAGTTAGTCGCGTGCTGCGTCTCGATAAAGCGCCGAATTTTCACCTGCGCGTTTCTATGCGCGCACACATACATACATGGAGGCCGCGTATCGCATTAATGAAACTGCGAGCCTGTCGTGATTTCGTTCGCCGCACTCCGTTCGCGCTCGTTCAGCTGCTCGAGATAACGGCCCATTGAATAATTCCGCGCGAGAAATAACGATCAAATGAAACAACACAGCAGGTGGCGGCGAGAGTCGAGATAAATGCGGAACAAAACGCGATGAATTAATTAATGGAAATCGAACATCGGCTTTCTGTTCCTCGTAGGAGGAGCATCGCGTTGAAAATATAAAAGTCTCGATAACGTGCGTAGTGTCAAGGTTCCATTACGCCATTAATAGAAGCTGCTATTTAAAAAAAAATTGATTTTTCTCTGAAAGATGCGCAGCTGTTAATTTGATTTAATTATCTGCAACTGCAATGCATGGCAGTCTCCAAATTCTCCGCGGTTATTTTAAAAAATACGAAGTTTTTAAGACCTCACCCGTAAGATTAACGGTTTGAAGGAATCACCTTGTATCCGCGCGATAGCGCATTACTGTCGACTCGCACGCGAGTGGCCCGACGACTCGGTATGAAAATCAGATTAGCTGCGACCGTCGTTTTACGACCCAACGAATCCCTCGCCGAGTCGCGATGTCGATACTCGGATTTTTGCGGAACACGATTCTCGAGTCGTCGCGTTTCCGTTAAACATATTCGCGGCTGCGTCGCGCGACGTTATCATTGTCGTCGCAAGCTCAAACGCGTTCGATATCGGCGAGGCATCTTAAGTAGCGAACAAAAACGAGAGAATATAAAGCGGTTGCAATCAATCTGTTTTTCCGATAAACTTGCAATTTTAGTCAGCGTATGTTTCCATTTAAGACCATTTTCTCACAAAATTATTACATTGTTAATTATTTTCTTATTAATTTATGCCGCTAGTATAAAATTTCAACTATATCTTAATGTCTTATTAAGAAGCTAGAGACAAGTAGCGATAGAATATAAATATCTTTCGTAGAATATAAAATATAAACGATTCAATTTGAAGTCTGAAATTTTAACGTCCATTATTTGCGTACGGAGGATTGTTTATTTATTTGCACTGGTGGGATTTTACTCGTCAGAACTCGAGTAATTTTCGCTATTTTCACATTATAGTATGTCCTTTCTTAATTATTATCAAGTTACATTAATCGTCCATCGAGAAATTCGATGTTGTAATATTTTTCCTGTTAGCGATGGTACATTTTGTACATGTTTTCTAGACGTAAACGAGCGTTTGAATGCGCAGACACAAGGAAGCGGGGAATACAAAAGCTCTGTGCGTCTGCGTTGCGATCGTGCCGTCACTTCGAACAGTGGGAGCAAACAATAGAAATGCGGAAGCGAAAAGATGGAGGCGAGAGAATTGCTTTTTCGAAGCTTCGTCGAAAATGAAAGTTTTCGCGCCTATCCCCGTCTTTCTGTCATGAAAATTATTAATATTCTCGCGCAACTTGTTCGAAAATATCGCGTATTTGCAAACCTCGCAAAACTTAAAAAGAACATTTCAAAGCAGTCAGCTGAGGTAAAAATACCCTAGCAGCGAAATAAGACGAATGTTTCGCGTTTATTTTATTTTTATTTTATAAATGCGAGAAATTGTTATATTTACCACAATTTTGTAAAATCTCCCTAAGTAAGGAGATAATAATTTTTGTGTTCACAAAAGAAAAGGGTGAAAACTTCTAACGCGACTGTTTATGTAGTATAAAAGATTCCAACGATATCGCTGTGTTGAAACGAATCCGGTCTACTTCTACAGCACTGTTGCCGTATCTTGATGTCACAACAAAAGGACATTGGCATATTTTTCGCGACCGACGCGACGATGGAATTCGCGGTGTATTCGCGGAAACAAGAGAACTACCGAGTCTCACGTTTAGGCGGAGAGAATAGCGCGCGCTCGGAACGCGGATTGCACTTTCTTTCCACGAAACGATATTTGTTTTCACGATGGTAGCACGGAAAACGCGTGGAGTCGATTGTACCGCGAAACGTAACCAACACCCGACGCTTGTCCGGGCCGCTTACTTCGCATATTTTGATTTCGACGCAGCCACACTGCGTCGTTATGCATCGCGTGCAGAATTGGAACGCAGTTACGTAAAGGGCTACATGGGCTGCCAATACTTTTCTTTTCCGAATTTAAATCCAAACGTCCGTAAAGTCGCAGTGAGATAATCAGAACCTGCAGCACAAATAGATACTGTCTCGAGAGTACATCGCGACAATACGTTATATTTATAACATAATATGTTAAAGGGTGACATTAGTTTTATATTCCTATTTTAAGGAAGGGCACCCGATTTTTTAAATTTTAATTTCTGATCGTTAATCAGCAGAACTCTTTTTATAAAGTATTGGGAACTCTTAAACTCTTCAAAAAGAAGCGGGAACTCTAGTCAGAACTACAAAATTTTAAAGTGCAAAGTTAACACACGCGCGGTCACCGACCTCTGCAAGCAAATACTTATTAGTGACGTCAAAAGATGCAATGTTTTGAGGAAATTTGACAGCTCTTTGAGACTCGACAATATCACATATTTTTAAATATGCTTTTAAATGTGCATATATAACTTAGCATATCAGTGCATTTGATCAATAATGCATTAAGTGATATTTTCTTATGAAAAAAGTCATATGAATTTATAAAAATCAAACTCCCACCAAAGCACCCATAGTAACCGCTCCTTCGTGCAGGAGTCGAAGCTGCTATCAACTCGCTGCGAATATTTATAGAAAAATCTAAAAATATTGGAGACAATGTATTTCTGCTTTAGTCATCACTGAAATCATCATCAACAAGAATTATGCCCCTTTTCAGTGATAATTAATATTTCCCTGTTGTGATAAGTATTACAGCTCGAGTTAAACTCTCAAGTGTGTTGCGGTCGTCTGCGTTAATAGAAAATAACGTGGTGCACCCCGGGACGGCCAAGTTCGGCCGTTTGTTTTAATCCGATTCGAGGGGCACGATAAAATGTCAGGCTTGCGCGTAAGAAGGGGAGCCGCGCCGCGCCGTGCCGGAACATTAGACTCGCATCTGTGTATCATCGTGGAATTAAACTGCTCGTACCTACCCGTCTTATTGGGTCGTAAATTCCGATTTAGACGCACGCATCAAGCTGTAATATAATAGACGGAACCGTTCGTTGATTGAGATAAATCGCCATCGGAACGAGGTCCAAGTGTAGCCCGGAATCGCGTTATAGCCGGGACGTTAACAAAGCGGGACACAAAACGGGGATAGTTGTACTCGAGAAAATATTATAGGGGATGTAAGGATTGCGAGGGGATCGCTCCAAATACAGGCAGTTCTGAGGTATGATACTAAAATATTATACAGGGTGTCCCAATTTAATGTTCCACCTCAAATAACTTTTTATTTTTTATCATGGCACAGAAAAAAACGTTTCAGACAAAAGTTGTTTGGTTCGAAGGGGGACATAAGATAGTGCCATCTTAATCTACTAATTAATATGAACAACTCTCTTGTCTGAAACATTTATTACTTGCCTAATACTTTTTGAGGTATCTAAGAGAAAATTGAAACTTTTTAAATGTTTAGCTTATGACACCTCGATAACTGTTTGTCGGAGGGAAAAGAAGTAAAAGACTTTATTTTATTTGGTCTCAGAAATATGCTATTGCAATAGTGTTCCAATTGTTGAAAATTCTTGTGTATGTAAATTTTGTGTACGTTAATTTGTGTAATTTAAAATAGGAAGTCTGAAATTGTGTAAATCTAATTGCGAAATATTTCGTGATCTGTCACTTATTTTTTTCGAGAACTCTCAAGAATTTCGTTCTGAGAAAACCAAGTATTTTGTTTAAATGTACGAATGTCTCGACATTTCGAGGTACAAGAACGAAGTTGAAAAGAACGTGTCGTAGTCGTCGGACACAATCGTGGAATTAGATCGCAATCGCGATCGGAGAATGCACGAACCTAATGACGTCTGGCTCCGAACGGGCTTTTCAAGACTTTCGAGTCCGCTCGCGGGCTTTCGCGACCGGCTATTCATCGAGATCTATAATGAGAGGAGATAAGCCGTCCTCGTTGCAACGATACCGCGCCGACAACTTGTCCAAACTAAAGCAATTACATCGACAGGAAAGTTTCGCCACGTGGTCTAAGTACTCCGGCTAAGTGAATCTCGCGGAGAGGTCGTCAATATTAACGCCGTCCCTAACTTTTTTCACCCTCCATATTGACTGCATAGACGCAGTCAGCCAACAAATTTATCGTTATGATAAACTTTCGTCGTCATTTAAAATCCCTCCCGCTTTCAAACTCTCAGTATATATAATCGACCGATTTATGGAATTGTTTATCAGTATACATATTTTTTCGAAATTATTGAAAATTTCAGAAAACTTTACGTGGAAAAAATTGACTTTATTTCTCTAAATATATCTTGTTATCAATTAGAAATAATATTTATTTCTTTTTTCTAGAAATTTTCTATTTTGTTGCAAATAGAATATAATATATATATTTTTTTTCGCGAAATATACAGTATATACATTTAACACAAAACTAGAGAATAGATATTAAATAATTTGTGGTAAATGTCAATTGTTACGGTGGTTGAATATTTTGAGAAGAGCGACGAGAACTTGACTGGTCGTGGGCGAAGCTTTGTCATCCGATATTCTCGGGAAGAGGCCGGGAGAGATGATGTTTAGTCACGTGAACGCGGGTGGTCAGTAGGGCTGACTGGAATAGTGAAGAACACTTCGGTGAAGACGAGTTGCATGGCACCGCTTCCGTTTCTGGGCGTACGTCGTGGGCGTGCACGAAAACTAAAATCAGTCCGGAAATCTGCGCCGGAAATAGCCGGTTGGCTCCGCACGATCTCTCCCACGTGGGTAGGCCGCGACGTGCGGGGTAACAAAGGCCCAAGCGAGGAGAGAAGTTTACTGCCGCGAGAACGATGTCTATTGAATCGCGAACGTTTGCGCTCTAATGGAGATTTAATCACGCCCCCGAAATAACGTCCCGCGCAATCGACGCGGCGCGCGTCGCGCTGCAATTTTAGATCATTGTTCCGCCTTGTCTCGCGATCGCGCTCAAGGTTGCCGAGGCTGGAGCGACATCGCACTGGAAGACACATCGGCGCGCAATATATCGGCTAGAATGGGAGGATATCGGCTGGAAATAAAAGATTCTCAAACACGAGGGTAAACGTGCCGATACGGGTCTAATATAGGAACGTTTATACCTTATTACGTTATTAACCCTTCCAGGGGCACATTTTTGTAGCCAACGAATAATGAAGGTTACGGTGGTACTTTAGGTTTTTGGGTTCGCTGATCACGTTTCTGGGGTCAGAAATGCTTTGCACTTAGAGGTTTTTGTTGTCGCTGATTACGAATCTAAAGTCAGAATTATCAAATATAGTTCATCTACAATGATGGACCCAATATAGAGGTAATTTTTACTTGAATTGGCAATTTTCCGCTAAAGATATCGTAGATCCACGATCTCGAATTCACTGTATTGAACGTTATGATTCTGACTTCAAATTCGTAATCAGCGACCCCGAAGATCCTTCATTACACATTATTATGAGAATTCTTGAATTTTTGCTGTTCTTGAAATTGTAAAATATGTCCCAGCGAGAACTAATATACCGAAAAGACGACTCTTAGATGCTTACGTTAATATTTTTTAAACTATAAAGATATGTTGCGTACAAACATAAGCAAGAAAGAAGCACCAAAGCCAGATGATCACTGCTAGTCTCTCCGATCAACGGAGTTAAGCAACGATTGTAGTTGAAACTTGAATGGGTGACCGCAATTCGTTTTTGTCAACATGTTTGTGAGATACATGAAGCCAATATGAACTCAGAATGCATATATTTTGCTATCTGGGTTGTCTGGCCTACGAGTTCGGCGGCCATCTAGTGGCAGCACCGAACTTTATAGGCGCCTGGCCAAATGATACAATTTAATTGAAAGATATTACTTCAAATAATAGTGTCTTTTCTGTCAAATAATAGAGATTGTCTGAATGAAACAACTAAATTTTTACTCAAACAAATAATGTTTTGTCTAGGCATATGTTGTTTCAATGAAACAAATCTCGATCAAATAAATAGGAACACTAAATCCAAAGAAACCTGTTTCTCTGTGTATCGCAGAGGATATAAAACTTCTCTCCGAGTAATTAACGTTACGCTCTAACGATAGATTGTAAACACAAATCGTACCCCGTAATGACCGCAGTGTAAGTGCAATTTGCGCTGACAACTTGATACCTGAAAAAGAGCGGGATTTGCTTAGGACCCTTTGCCTCGACGCAATTAAGGGTCAAAGTCGAGAGAGTCTGATGCCGGTGGATATCAGAGGAGCATGAGGAGCGCGCCGGTATTAAAGCACGCCCGGTAAGACGACCCTGAGTGTCGTTAGAGTGTCCGATGAAAGGCCTCGACACTTGTTGACCAAACCGAAGGGTTAGCCAGGTCTTATATTGATGTGACGCAAAGAGCATGAACGATTAATGATTCGTAGATTCATAAGTGAACAGACAAAAATGGAGCAGATAAAAAAACTAAGCTGTTACGCGAGTCCGTGAAAAAATTATACGTTCCCACATGTTAACTGACGTACAAAGTTTTTCTGTTTCGAACTTGGAAGGTATAAAGTGAATAATTTTTTAGAGACATTTTTAATGTGCGCTGTAAAAGACTATGTAAAGTTAACAATGATTAAAGGCCGATTTCACCAACTCCGTTTAATTTAATCGGTCAGTTAAATGTCAACCGTGTTTGGTTAATTGTGGTCAATTCTGCTTGAACGATAAATGCAATTGATCAAATCCGATGGAACACTGAAATTTAATCGACCGATTGAACGGAGCTGGTGAAATAGGCCTTCAATTGTTAACTTTATATATTTTTTACAGTGCACATAAAAAATTCATTTAGCCCTAAATCATTGGCCGCTTTGTGATAAATTAATAAAAAATATGTAAGATAGCCCAATGATTTGTTACACTCATTACTTATGTTACTTTGCATACTTTTTTACAGCGCGCGTTGAAAATTAATAACGAAAATATATAAATTCATATATTTTTATAAAAAATAATTTTTTTAACTCTTATCATGCGAATAATTGTTTATATTTGACAAAAAAATAGAAAATTAGAAGCAAGCTGATTACTTATTATGGGCAATAATTTTATCTACGGGATATAACTTTGCTAACGTATATAAATATACGTCTTTAATAAATTGCTCCAACATCACCATGATACTTGTAAGTTTATGCAATTTTTTTACAGTGTGCATAATTATAATAATGTCTAATTACGTAATAACTATAATAGCATGCGATCGGAATAATTAATAACAATAGTTCATTATACATGTTCAATCTAATATACGATCCTGATAATTAAAACGCGGAAGAGTAGAGCTCAGAATTCAAGGGGTCTTCGGCGCGTAGCAAGCGGACAGGGAAAAAAAATCAGCAATAACGATCCCGACGACAGTTCTTAATGTTTGCGAGTTAACTTTCGCACGCGATCTTCATTCATTTGGGTCTCGTTACGGTGGATGCGTCGTATCGCCGCGTTACAGCGAATCGCGTTACGCGTGCGATGCACACAAAAACCGACGACGGCGGCGGGCGTCGATGCAACGCGGACACGCGCACTCCGCTCTTTCGCAGACCGGAGAGTCACAGTCACGGTCACGCTTCGAGGGTTGGACACTCGATATAGGGCGGGCACGGTGGGAGCGCATCGTTCGGCGAGCCTGAATGAGAGAGGAAGAGGGAGAGAGAATGGGCGAGAGAGAGAGCGAAGCACGGGGTCGTGAAGTAGCACCCATTGATCCCTGTACCTATCTGCCTCTCCATCGTTGTCTTTGTTCTTTATTATCTCCCTCGTGATCTCTTTTCCCTTTGCAATTTCGGCACTGCTTGTGCACACGCTTACGTACTCGATTATTACGTGTTATTTCCCGTTATGGATTTGTCAACGATTTGCTTATATTTTTTTATATTTATTTAATAAATATTATTTATTCGTCACATCTCTCTAATCTCAGCCTTATGCGTCTTGGAAGATAAAGTCTCGTTTTAGGGAATAAAGATAATAAGTGAACCGGCCGTTATTGTAAATAACAATAGAAACGCCTAATAAGGTCATGCTGTATCATGCTAATTGGACGGTACACAGAGAGAACGGTTTCTTTGAATTTAATAAATTTTATTAGATTCAAAGAAATTTATCTTTTGGAATAGTCCAAACAAACCAATTGTTGGTTCAACAAATATGATTATTTGACCTTTCAAATAATAAATAGCTTTACTTCAAATAAAAGATTTGTTTGAAACGAAAGGAATATTCTCTTTAATCTAAACGATATTATTGTTTCAAACAGCATTATCGTTTGATAGAAAATATGTGAAACAAATGTATATGCATACATCTTTTTCCCTCTACATTAGAATTTTCCCTTCATTAAAAGAAGAAAGATAAACACTGAATTAGTACACTATGTTCAGCCATAATAAAAAATAGACCATTAAATGCTTAAACTGCGTCTGCTGATGCGGTCGCTTATACAGGGTGTGTCCTAATACCCGTATGTCCCGTAGATGGCAGATAGACCGGGGTAAACTGAATAGAAAAGTCCTATACCATTTTGCAAAATTCGCAATAGTTATCGAGAAATTAATTTTAAAAAATTAATTTTAAAAAGTTGTCAAGCAGCGAGCGCCAAGCTTTTTTGACATTTTTTTTCGGCGCGCCGCTCCACCTCTCGCTATTAGATGATGCCCCACCGTTGCCTGCCGAGTCCGGCCTGCCGCCTTCTACGCTCTTATTCGCTCAGACATTAAAATTAATTTCTCGATAACTATTGCGAATTTTGCAAAATGGTATAGGACTTTTCTATTCAGTTTGCCCCGGTCTATCTACCATCTACGGGACATACGGGTATTAGGACACACCCTGTATATCATAGCTGCCGCGATTTTACTTACGAGTTCGGCGGCCATTTAGTGGCAGCACCAAACTTTATAAGCGCCTGGCCAAATAATATAATTATTTCATTGAAAGATATTACTTCAAATAATAGTGTTTTTTCTATCAAATAATACAGGTTGTTTGAATAAAACAACAAAATTCTTATTCAAAACATATAAGGTTTCGTATAAGCATATATTGTTTCAGTGAAACAAATTTCAACCAAATAAATAGGAATACTAAATCCAAAGAAACCGTTCTCTCTGTGTAGGCCGGGCTAAGACAGTGACTTTTAATAATTTATAACTCGTTAACAATTGTGAAAATTGCAAAATGGTAGAGGACTTTTCGACTCAGTCTAATCTGCTCCATCCGTAAATAAGAGGTGTGGCGGGTATTACATAACACCCTGTATAATCTATTATTCTTCTGTTATAATCAACGTCATAATTCGTGCCTATTTGTACTTTTATTCGCTCGATCGCTGCTTTAAACAGACAGCTAGGCCACCTTTCCAATCATTACCCTATTTTTTTCTTTATTATAGACGTACCTTCCGGAGTCATTTGTTCTTATCATTATTGCTCGCATTGTTGCGCCCCGACTAAATTACTTCCTTTCACTCGATCGCCGTTTGTTCCTAGGGCGTGCTTCCCGGAGCACATAATAAACTTCTGCTCTTTCTCTTTCATGCGCCGGTATTGTTCCTCTTCTGCTGCCTCGTTGCAGATGACGAACAATCGGGGAGAGTCCATCGTGCACCTGGACGTTGAGTTTCTCCGAGTCTCGTTTCCTCGATTCGACATTTTTACCCCAAAAACCAAAGGTCCCTCGCGCCTCCAAGTGGAACGTAGAAAGTGCCGGACGGCCGGTCGGCGCTGAAGAGCGCGAATCGCAAACGATTTCTCCGCGACCGGCACCTCGCCAGCGCGTTGGTAGTATAGCTCGAAGGAGCAATTAGCGTCGCCGAGAGGATAGGCCGAGAAATTCTTGCCAGAGAAAGAGCGGAGGGGAGCGGACGATATAAAAACTTACGCGTCTAGACTTAATAAAGCATTGTAGGTCGCGTGTTATGCAAAAGTTGTGCTCCTAGGAACGAGAATTATCGCCGATTAACCCAAGTTTCGCGAGGATCAAAGTTTATCGGTTTATTGCGATTACGGGGATTTATTGATGAGCCGAACTGACACGTTAATACATCCGGCGGGAATGTTTGGCAACAGACTTTGCCGCCACTGTGCAATTAAGGTACACAACAAACGCGATATATCTTATCAGCTTTATCACACACGACGCGGCAAATATTTATCGTGCCGAGGGACGCCCGAGTGGGGAATCGTACTGTTTAACTTCTGCGTGCCATCATTTTGCGTTGCGACCGGCCAGGCGAAGGATTCACTCGGGAGAATCGCGGAGTGTTGCGGTCGAAAACCCTCATCGCGCGTGGCACCAGGTGGACATGGCTAATCGCGAGATAAAAAATCAAGCTTCTAACGTCGAGGGTGTCGCGTTGTGGCAAGATAAAAAATTAAGTGCAACGAGCGCGACCGATTGATCGTCGAACGAGGGGTCCAGGACGTTCCTCTCGCAGCATCCGCGCGGCGCTCTCGCGGTGCATCGTCTCGCGGAAGAAGAGGTGCGGGAGAAGGATCCTCTGCCGTGTCCTCCGGCGCGCGGAGGGTGAGCGAGCGAGAGAATCGCGGCGGAGGAACCGGTGCGCCGTACCGGCGATGTTCGCGGGGGAAGGGGCTAAGAGGGGAGAAGAGGCGAGCGAGGGAGGGTGGAGGAGAGCCCGCGACTAGCGGAGCGGAGTAGTGAACGGCGAGAACCGAGAGGGCGAGGAAGAGAGAGCGCCGAGCGGTCGAGCGAGCGTGCGAGCGAGCGAGCCAGCGGGGACCAGAAAGGAGGGCGGAAGAAGGGGGAGAGACTCGTATTCGCGCGCGCGAGAGACCGAGAGGGAAAATCCGGTTGCCTGGCGACGAGCCATCTAGTTCGATCCCAGCCAGCCACCCGACCAGCCACCCTCCTCCGGTCTCTCCTCGTCATCGTCGTCGTGGTCGTCGTCGTCGCAGGAGCGACGACACCGCTGTGCCGTGCCGTGGGGAACGGTGCTCCGCCTCGCTCCGTTCCGCTCCACTCCGCCTCGTTCGGTTGGATTTTGCTCCGTTCCGTTCTGTTCCGTCACCGACCCCGGTTTCCCTCCCGACTGCCGAGAGATCGGCAGCGAG
The DNA here is from genome assembly GCF_000949405.1 of Vollenhovia emeryi. Classification (NCBI taxonomy): domain Eukaryota; kingdom Metazoa; phylum Arthropoda; class Insecta; order Hymenoptera; family Formicidae; genus Vollenhovia; species Vollenhovia emeryi. The sequence continues at coordinate 345,082 of NW_011967150.1, forward strand.
CGAGAGAGAAAGAGAAAGAAGAGAAGGGATTCTTCTCTCTCTCTCTCTTTCTCCCTTCGGGATCATTTCCTTGCCATTGGTCGCGTGGGATGCGTCTGGTATCGTGATCGCGGATACCATTGCCACAGCGCCTCCGTAGTCGCGGCAAACTTCTCAAAAAGTCGGGAAAACGCCGTACTGATCGCGGCACCCTCCCCGCGTCGTGTGCGCGGGACGATTCGATATCCTGGACACGGCGTTCGCGCGCGTTGTCGTCGGTGTGTGTCAACTTTCGACGCGGGAACACTTCCGAGGAACCTTTCGCGCCGAGAGCCATCCCACCGATCTCTTCCGCGGCGCGAGTGTGTGCGCCTCCTTGACGTGGTCGACGTGACAGCGTGGGAAGTCGCGAGTATTACGCCCTCGCGCTTTCTCCCTCCTTCCCCTCCGGCGTGAGGGAAAGAAAGAGGGACCGCGGCAAGTGCGTTTCCCAAGGACGTCGTCCCGGCGCATCTCGCCTGGGCTGCGCGCACAGGTGATGTCCTTCGCCCACCGCTAACAAAGCGAGAGGAACTGCGCCCGGCGTCGTTTTCGCCGCAACGAAATTATATCGGCGACGGTCTCGCGCGGAAAGAAGAATAGACAGGAACCGCGGTGCGTTGCCTGGTCGCGAATGACTTCTTCCGTGGAGGGGAAGACAAAAAGAAATTAGTTTCATACACACAAATCATATTTATTTACTGGAAAGCGTATTAGTTAAGTGTTGTGTAAAATTGAGGCGAGTATAATGTCCACTAGCAACGCTTAACGCCGAATTCGGAGTGTTGCGTCGAATTGCATAACTAGATGTGCCACTTGGTCGCTAATTAGTTAAGCTCAGGAGTGCCACAGCCGTCGCCAAGGAAAAGGGGATAAGATGTTCATCGAGGAACGAAATAAAATTGATAATGATTAATACCAAGGTACCAAGAATTTAACAAAGAAATACGAGGCAGGCCAGAGAAAAGGTGACGAAGTCATTGATTGTGGAATAGTGAAGGATTAAGAAAGCGCGACGAGGAAGAGAGGAGAACGCGAGAAGCATATCAATGGTATAAGAGTTCACGGAGGCAATTTCTCCTGGCGAGATCGACGATCCGATTGAAGTGCGCGAGGGCCAATAGGAAGCGGAGACGAGGAAAATGAGCCTGGATCGCCGCGGTTCGCGGAACCACGCAGGCAGGATCGTCCTGGGGACGACGGCTGCCACGGTGGCCTTCGATGGAACGCCGTCATACGGTTCAACGACTTAGAGCCTGCGTCCACAGAGCCTGCACGTAACGTTCGCGCTCAACTGACTGCCCCTTTCCGGACCGTGGCGCGATACGCAACGACCATCGGAGATCGATGGCAACGTGAAACTCCGCTTGGCTGAACGAAACCGAGGGGACTCTCGTTCTCTTCTCCCTCGGCACGTAAATCCGGAAACGAATCGAAATAGGAGACTACGCGTGAGAAGTCGAATTTACGGTCCGTCGCATAATATGTTTCGACAGCGAAATTTACGGCAGAGTGTTAACCGTACATCGAGGTTCACGTTATTCGGGATTAAGATGCAAGACTCGTCCCCGACTCGCCGCGCGATTGCGATCGCGACTCACGATAGGGATCATACGGATGCGTAATCTAGATTGAGTGCGTCTCGTCACCGTCGCGATAAGAAACTGTCTCGTCTCTTTGGAGGAGAGTGCGACGCGCTCTCCGGGAAATCCTCGGATCTCTTCCTCTCGCGGACGGAAATCTACGAAAAAATCACGGCATCATGTTCCAGTGCATCATACAGCAGAGGAATGGCTGGATCCATCCCTACACACCCGACACCAAGGACGTTTTCCCAGGTAGCGTCAAACGAGCATCTTGATAAAGTCGATAGGTCGTGCATTCAATTCTAAAAGGGACGTCAGAGATGAGAAAAAATACGATATATATTTCTTATATGCGAAATGTATGTACATTTTCTTACATATTTCCATCATTGGAATATCATTAAGCCACGATGCTTCTCAAGGTTCCTCAATTAGATAATCTAAACTTTCTCTATCTGGGATCTAACGGAAAACAAATTATATCTTGGAAGGAATTTCGTTCCAGTAGTAATTAAACTTTCATTGAACATTTTTATAGAACGAATTTTTTTTAGAAAGAAGCTAAAAAATTATTAGAACGTGTCAGAGCAATAAATCGCGCCGTCGCCTTATGTATATAAACTCAATGAATTGTGATTGATATTTTCGACTGAAGGCTATTTATGAAGTGGTGACTTTTATACGCCGCGTGATGTCATTTACAATATGGGGGATTCTATATGGGGAAATTCGACACTCGTATCGCAGGATGGCGGTGCGGGCGTTCGTTATAGCTGTATAGAATTTCTGGCGGAAGAGGAGTACGTGAGGGAGCATAGAAAACACTCTATGACGCATAGAAAAGCGCTGGAAGTTAGGAGATAACCCGCGTTGATAACACCGTGGTCGAAGTAGCGAGCTAGGAGGGAAAAAGGAAAATACACTTGAGCGTAGGGAACGCCATGCCGCGCCGTTGCGATAAAAAGAGTTTCACGAAGCCGATGGCTAATTTCGCCGATAATTGCCGGTTAGCGAACGCCGTCAGTGGACGCATTTTTTGCCGCTGGCGAGATGCGAAAGTTTAAACGGAGAGGAATGTAATATGACTGTACTCGATGCGAACTGAAATACAGACGGACCACGAGGGTCCCTCGATAAGGCGCTTTGAAGCTCTCCGTTTCGCATTCAATTAACGTTCCATTGCGCTCAGCACCGGTGATATTCAGTATACTCGAATCCGATAATTAGATATAATTATGCACGAAGAAGCAATATTCAAATGCTGCTTTCTCAAGGCGAAGAGCTCCGAAGCAATCGAATTCTTTATCGTTAAATTTCATAAAAGCAAGATTCTTGACATTATACAGACTCGATTGTCCACCGATGTCCTATTAAATTTTAACAATCGCTTTTACAATAAATTGGTAGTCGGCTTTTTCTTAACGGAACTGCCAATACGTATATTCGGCTTGAGAATTTTTATTATCGAATGTCGTGGCAACTTTTCATATAATCTATGCGCGTCGTAGGAATTAGAGAAAAGTATCGGTACACAAATTGCCAGTGCCATTTTTTTACGCTTTGAAAATGTTAACAGATGCTAAAAGAGGCAGAATGCTGCACGTTCACGTTTGCCGCGTGTCCAGCCGCTGTATTGTTTACTGTTCCTTTTACTATTTCTGCTACAATGTTCTTTAACCATGCACGCATACGGTACAAAAGAGACGCGAAACATTTCGGTCGATAAACGTGCGTGCACAACGAAACTCGACGCCAGAGCAGGAAGCCGTTAAATTGACACGTCGACGAGGAGGAGGTGCGTGCGTGCATGCGTGTACGTCGCGTTTCCTCTATAGCAATGTATGCGTGTGCAACGATGCGACATATGTTATGTATACAACGCGCTTGTGTAAAGGGTTGCACGATACACCTCTGAATTTTCGGGTAAGGTCGAAGAAATACCTGAATTAACGCGACACTACTATATTAATTCACGAATTTTTAATAGAAGACTGGAAACAAAGCTCTTTTCGGATTTAGAAAACGTTTATTTGAACGCGAATAGTTTTTTTTTAGCGAGAATTAAATTAGATAATTCACGCTTTTTCTAGGATTATTGCACGTACACAAGTTTCTTCAACTTGAAGGAGATCAATGCCATCTTAATTTTTTGCAATTCTATATCGAGTTAGATACAAAACTATAAAGAAGGCTCTTTTAGAAATTTTTTATTTGAAACAAAAATAGATTTATATACAAATTAGCGAGGATTAAATTTGATAATCTTTCATTTTACTTTTCCTCACTTTTTCTCGTTGCAAAATTTTTCTAGGATTCCCCCCCTAGGTATACAAATTGTTTATGACACAGAGCAACGGCTACGTATAATATACTCAACTCCCCGCGCGCCTAGCAACGCCGATCACGGGACGGCCGCATCTTGCCGCGAGCTTGAATTGGACGGTAGGCTGGGCTAAGACAGCGATTTTTTATAATTTATAACTCGTTAACTATTGCGAAAATTGCAAAATGGTAGAGGACTTTTCGACTCAGTCTAGTCCGCTCTATCCGGAAATAAGAGGTGTGGCGGGTATGACATAATACCCTGTATATTTTTTCGGAATCTCCACACTGAAAAAAAAATTCTGGTAGAAAATGGACGAATCAGAATTCCCTTTAGGATTTACCAGATTTGTAGTAAAGTCTACCAAACTTCTGGTTATGAAATATCTTTCATGGTAATCCTAAAGGAATTCTGGTAAATCCTAAAGAAATTCTGGTAAATCCTAAAGGGAATTCTGATTCGTCCATTTTCTAACAGACGGTTGAATCTACCAGATTTTTTTTTCAGTGCATAAATTCTAGCGAATAATAAAAATTCTTTGACTTGGGTTAGACTCGTTTAAATGAAATCGAATAGAGTAGAAGAGGAGAGTGGAAATATTGGATCTATACTGATTTGAGAGAGATAATTTGGATCGCAGATAATTTTAAGAAGAAGTTGGTGTAAATCTGCTACAAAAAGATTGCAGCGGTATGCGTACGTGCATTACCGTAACGCACGGTGCATGTCAGACGACGTACGATGCCGATGTTTGCTATCGGATAAATCGTCGGCGTGTCGGCTCGCGTGTATGTATGTACCTGTCCGCACGATATAAATAGACGGACGCGAATGCGTCGTGGTGACGCAACGCGAAAATTCGCTCATCTAACTTCTCTGTCGGGCCGCTTCTCATTTGTGATATCATATTTATCCCATTTTCGCCGCGCGAAGTGCTGAGTAAAAATATGATATCCGCCGGTATATGCGTCTGGAAAAAATACTCCGCGATGTTTGCGATTATTTTCAAACGCGACTTTCACAACTTCTATAACGATACGATTCGAGGACTTCATCTCGTGACCCATCAAACAACAGATTTATATTAATATAATTAATTAATTGAAGTGCTTTAATTATATTATTATTTCAATTTAATTAATTATATGAAATTAAACTTTTATAGTGATATCAAAATCGTAAGCTATGGTAGAAGTCACGAATATGAGAAAAAAGAATATAGGGGAACGTTTTCTTATTTCTTATTTATTGCGCGTATTGTGCATCTGGGACGCAGGACGTTTCAGCGTGTAAGCTCCAAGTTGAGTAAATGAAAAGACCGCGTTTGCAGTTTCGAGGCGCAGTGTTGCGAAAAAATTATATTGGGGCATAAGTTTCGGCTGAAGACAAATATATGATAAATCGTTCCAGTCTGTCGCGCGAGTTCGAAACTAAGAAAGATTGCCGAAGCTTCCAAGTAAGAAACTTTCGCAATCATAAGCGGTGCCTATAATGCAACACAGTGGAGTTCGAGAACTTGTTCCCCTGCGAAATACCTCTTATTACGTGTGATAAAAGCGACAACAAATGCGGACGGTGAGAGTCCCGCGAATGTGTGTGTATTAATCTCCGTTCTGAATGATAATCAAAGTGATAATGCACGAAATAACATTGACAGCCGTGCACACGTCTCGTCGCACTGGAAATTGAATAGCTATTATTGCGGTAAACCGTGAAATCACGCCCGCAAACTTCAAATGAATTTGAACGGATTTTTTAACAGAATTTAACGGATGATTTTTAAACAGATATCAAATTTGATCCTTTTAACATTTTTGAAAAGTAGAATATTCGTACACTTAAAAAATTTCTGGTTGAATATGGACGAATCAGATAATTCCTTTAGGATTTACCAGAATTCCTGTAATCCTACAGAAATTCTGGTAAATCCTAAAGGAATTCTGGTAAATCCTAAAGGAATTATCTGATTCGTCCATATTCAACCAGAAATTTTTTTCAGTGTAGGGCTCTGGATCTTCTTCATTGATATAATTTTACACGAGAATTTGTAATACTATCGATCTCTTAGTTTCATGATTAAAGTCAAACTTTCAATAGGAAAGATAACGAAGCACCAATTTTTTATATCATAAAAGATTGTTCACAGTTAGAGGAATTTTTTCGGAAGAAATTATATTTCTATTTCAAATGGAATTCATTTCAATAGAATTTTAGAGTGTCTCTTGTTCGTCATAAATGTTCAGACGATAATTTTAGGACACCCGGTGTGTGTACCTCGTAATTGTCGGCGTCGATTTCCGATTGTCCCAAACGCGAACGTTGATAACAAAAGCAGCTCGTGGCGCGAAATCGTCAGCCTCGCTTCGAAACAAAAGTCCAGCGAGATCTCATCCGCGATCGAAGCGTCGCGTCGCGTCGTTTCCAGCCAAGAGAGTTAAATAATCGCCCCCTCGTCCAATATTGCCGAATAAAAGCAATTACTTGGCTAACATTTCTCTTTTTCTGTGCACGAACACTTGTGCAGATAATCCGTTTCGTTGATAGTTTTAATTGCTTTTTTATTTCCTGCGCCCATCTTTGTGACAATTTCTTTGATCCGCCCGGCATCGATTAATGTTTCGATTGATAAATATTTGATATATGTAGATATCCGTGCCTCAGACGTAAACTGCGTTAAAGTCACAAATCTGGAAGCGGTTCTTTTCATCAGATTGACGTTAGTAAATACTTTGACTTGTCCCAGTTAATTTTTCCGCTGAATTATGTTCTCTACTAGTACTCTAATAAGGAAGAAAATTTAACACGATCATTATTTACCGGTAGGTCTGTAAGGCCCTGCGCACAATAGAAGAAATATTAGGAATAAATATTAAATCCATTGTTCGAACTCATAAGCTAGAACATAAATATTTTGGATAAGGACTGTATGACACAATTCCTACACTGAAAAAAATTTCTGGTTGAATATGGACGAATCAGATAATTCCTTTAGGATTTACCAGAATTCCTTTAGGATTTACCAGAATTTCTCTAGGATTACAGGAATTCTGGTAAATCCTAAAGGAATTATCTGATTCGTCCATATTCAACCAGAAATTTTTTTCAGTGTATATTTATATCTTGCATTTTATTCTCTTTTATTGTGCTCGTGCACAGGGCCTAAAACTGTGGACAACACTGTTTACCACTAATAAAACTTGACAAGTCGATTCATAAGATGTGAAAATCTTGTTTTGTAAAAAACGTAATTCAACACCGTCTACTTCGGACTCCAAAGAAGGAGAAAAGTAGCGAGACTTAATCTAAAAGTGTCATCAAATGGAAAGCTTTCCGCCGCAAGTTGGAGATCTCTGACTTTCAAGGCGCGCTACACGTCGAGAAATGTCAATCGGATATTACCTTCAGGCGCGCATTGCATGTACGCTGTACTTGGAAACGGAAGATTTTGCTTTGGATTTCGCGTCGCGGAATTTCGCGATTTCGAGTTCGACGCAATTCGTCAGTCAACGACCGTTTCTTGCGGACGAGCAGTCGCACGGCTTTTTTTCCTCCCCGAGTATTTCCGCTAATTGCTTCGTGCGCGACAATTGTGCCGAGCATGAGAGCGACACTGGCGGCGTGACAAATTGAATTCGTTTGTGATCTTTGGCCGCGCTCGGCGAAATTGCGCGTTTGGCTCAACCGCTTAAACGCGGCCCCGCCGGTGCCGATCCGGAGAATTTCCGTTCAGCGAGGGAAGTTATTTCGCCAATTAATTTCCAATTTTGCCGATAAATCGTCCCGATAGCCCGACGGTAGAAATCGCCGTAGGTCATAATTGCGTTACAGATGGACGCGAGATGATCGACGCGAATGCGAGCCGAAGAAGCGATCTTTATCTGGCATAATTGAGAAATCTCGCTTTGCTCGAAAATATGATCTTTTTCTTGGATCAAAAGTGTATTACCACAATTGCGATCTAATTCTAGCAGCAGAATTTAATTTTTCGAATGTGCTTCGCATTAAGTTTTCAGATCGTCATTAAGTTAAAGGTAAATATTACGAGTCAAAAATGTGGTTTTTATCAAGAATAACTTTCGTTTTAACTGTGGACATTATTTTGCTATTAATTAATACAATTAAGTTCTCATTCTAGTGTAGGGTAGGTCGGGGTAAGATGCCATTAGGCATTTTACGTGAGAGGTAAAAGATACCTAGAAACAATAGTATCAAAGAAAAACCCAACGAGGCCAAGAAAGCTTGATCAAAGCTGCCGAAACATTCCAAAACTCTAAAACAATTTTATGGAAAGTTTAATTATCTATAGTATTTTGTATATACATATTGTTACACCCGCGCTGAGATGACTCTCGAGTTCGAGCTGAGTCGAGTCGCCTTAATGAGAAGAAAACGAGCGGCTTCTCTTAACGACAAACTAAGCGAAGAGAAATTAGCCACCGCGACTTTTGTTCCGGAACTGTTATACACGGTTCGGACGCTAGGCGAGATCGTTGTAACCTTTTACGAATAAATACGTTTTCAAGTTTTCCTATTACGCGTGCGTTCGTTTCCTCTGCGGCTCAAGAGTGCATGGACGCGGACGTGAGCGGGAGTATCGCGCGAAGGCTTGGCGAGCGTAACAATGTTTTAAGTATTAAGCACTTGATATACGGTTGAAAAAGACCGATAGGTAATAATCATATACAAATTGTTAAACGGCATCTTACCCTCAGGCGTGTTACATTTTCTCCACACATGTGGGGTTTATGTTAAAAAAGATTACTGACGTTTGTTTTTTTTTACTTGCATTCTTTCGTTAAGTGTGGCACCTTACTCTGACTTACCCTATAATATGCGTGTTTGCATAAAAAAATCTACATATTTTACTATCAGCAGGAATAAAGCATCAATTATATCTTTTTCAGAGTTTCATTGTCTGAAATTGGGAATTGTTCTTTGCAATTTGAGACGAGAAGCACAAGCACGCGCGCGCCCGCGAGAGAGAGAGAGAGAGGGGGGAGGGGTGTGGAGAGAGGAGGGTTGAGAGAGGATCGGTTTCTCCAATTAATTCTTAATTCCGGCAGTTAATTCCATCGACAGTATCGCGCACGAAACTTGAGCCTAATAACATTAGCCGGACGCAGAAGCGTAATGAACATCTCCACTCATCTCAGCTCGTAAAACAGACACGCGGTCCAAGACGAATCTCTCCCATCAACATCGGTTAGAAACGCGATCGCATTCTTCACCCTGCCAAGCAGCAACTGTCCGAGTTTTCCCTTGCTGCTCCTGCATTTCTTGCATTCGCTGTCGGTCCAATCGACTCGATTTAAAGCCGCTGTCGCGATCGTAACAACGCGCACTGCATTCTTAGGCTCTGCGCGCAATAGAGGAAATGCTAGGAATAAATATTAAATGTTAGAAGAGCGAAAGAGAAGAGAGATTAAATGTAACATGAAAAAGAATAAAATACAAAATGTATTATAAATATAGGAATTGTATCATACAGTCATAATCTAAAGTATTTATGATATATTTTGACTTACGGATTTAATACTTTCAATAGATCAAAAATTTTATTTAACATTTAATTTTTCCTGTTCCTAATATTTTCTCTATTGTGCCCGGGGGGCTTTACCTAACTCCGCGCCCTCCTCTTCTCGCAAATGCGTACGGATCGCAGTGCATAATAATTCCACGCTGCAGGGTTATTAAGGCGAGCGCCGCCCTCGCTATTGCGTTACGAGTAATCCGTAGATCGCTAATTAGCGCCGGCACTGAAACTGTGTCAGCTCGTAGAAGCGTATCCGTGATCTTTTCAATGGCCTATAACCGCCCGTCGTTCGTTGCACCTCTCTCGAGCTTCCTCAGAAATCTGATATGCGTTATTTCCGATTTGTCAAGTCTCGAGAGTGAACTTCGCCGGCCTTGTCTGCGTGGGAATTTAGGCCGAGGTGTATTATCGGGTCACTCGTTTTAGGAGGAACTCGATCCCAGAAATATTGAATATGTGTCGGATTTAATCTTTTTTTTTTTATAAATAGCAACATTGATCGGGGAGTAGTTACGTTCTAAAGCTAGCGATTCCATTATTAAATTATTTCGTATCGAGAATGGCTTTCGCTAAGGATACGCATAATTAACGAGAGCGTCTTGCTCTTTTAATAAAAATTAACTCCACACGATCTTTCTTTCTTACAATTTCGAATATTAACGTTGGTATATAGAAAAGAGAATTACAATAATTAAAGCGTATTAATTTGTTATATTCTTAATTAGTTATACAGTTCTTTTAACTCGTTGCCAGAGATTGTTCCCGTAATCTCCAAATCTTTATTCCTTTTTGTAATTTTATATCTAAAATCGCACCAGAATGTAACGCATAATACGCTCGTGAGAATAAAATTGTATGATAGAAATATAGAAGACGAGCGGAAGTTGAACTCGAGATCGTTCGCATAACATCTTTCGTTCACGTGCGCGGATGATAAGACGACCGCGGCGTGTAACAATATTCTATCAATGCATTATTATCAATCCGACCGGCAGTTTGTTTCTCGCTTATCACACGCGAGCTCTCGCAAGCGCGATTATTTTCTAGCATGTGAAATAAACACATCTAGGATTTTCCGCTAGTATTCATTCTAGCACGTAATTGTCACTAAAACATTATACGTTTAAACACCCTCAGAAAGGATTTTTGTTACTGAGACAAAATTATTCTTGACGCATTTATATTTTTCACACAACCTCATTTAGTATAAAAATAAGACGATATCAAAATAAAATCAATAATTCTTATTCTCCTCTATCGAATTAAAAAAGATTGACCTACTATATTGAGATAAGAGTAACTTATATAAATGTAAGTCTATATATTCTTGTGTATAGCATAAATTTTCTCTTCATCCTACAACGCACGAAGTTGGCACCGCGATATTCGACAAAAGACGATACGTACTATCATTTTATTCTACATTTTAGAATTTTTCATCATTTAAGATTAAAATATTCCTTTCTCTATAATAAATATGATTGGCGGTACATCGATGTTATTTTATGATACATTGAAGTGTAATAGCATTGGATCCTGAAAATTTTTCTGTGGGTGAAGGACACATCATGACAGATACTTGTATTTATCCGAAATTAATTACATTCTCGAAGCTTCGCTCAAATGAGTCAATTGAGGCGCACAATTAATAAAGATTAATTCGCACTAATAATAGCCTGCTTTAAAATCGCATCTCAGCGTTGGACGAGCGTTAGCCGCGATTTTTACCCCATATCGAGATCAAAACAAACTCGGTCATTGGTGAGTTCTCGCGCATAAGATTACTATAATTATACGCGCTCACGACAAATTAAACAGTTGTTTTATGCTGCGCGTTATCGTCAGCTTGCTCGCGCGCTCGCCTCGCTGCAGCTTCCCTTCACATCGTTAAAACGGTAAATTAACTATCGCGAGCATGGTGCAATTAGAGGAAAAGGAACTCGATGTCGAGCTTATTGGGAAATCAACGAGCCAGAAGAAGCGAACGGCGATTGAAACGGATCCTTTTCGAACGATGGGAAACAGCGACCGCCATTCGCATTTGGCATTGCCTCGCTTCCGCGTGCATCTTGATTCGCAGCTCGACATTGCGCACAGATTGTTCGCAATTTGCGACAGAGTGCGTTAAGTCCACAAGAATTCTTCAATTCATTGTTAGAATCTGATTCTCCTGTCAACTCGATTTTATTAATAAAAATGTTAATTATCAGCATTTTTAATTCCAAGTTCTGCTCGGTCCGATAAATTTATGGCTAATCAATTTGCAACTTTTACGAAAAAGCAGCAATTTCATTAGCTACTCATTGCTCAGACCGAGATTTTGGATCGAATTCTAGCATCGTCAACACAATGGCTTTACTGACAATCTGACAGATGTTTGACAGCGACCGCTCTCGAAAAAGACCGGAACTATTTCTACACGCCATACTGCTCTTTTTCTCTTATTCTAGACTTGCGTTTATTAGAAGTAATCTTTTTTTCTAGGCTATAATTTTAGTTCTAATTACACGATATTGTTCTTATATGTTGTCTCTGGGGTATGCTGGTCTCATTTTGTATATATTTATTGTAGAATTCTTGTATCAAGCGAATATTTTCGTCAAGTGTATAAAAAATTAGTAAAATTTTTAATTTTTTTTCGTTTTTGATATAAAGTCAACCAGCATAGTCTAGATTTTGTTGTGTACTTTAATTCCGTAAAAGTTCTGCATTTCTATAAAGCCAATTAAAAGATTACTTTTAGGATCCCCTTAATCTGATTTTTCATTTCGTTTACAATATCTCAGTTGCAATATTTGTGCATATATGCATCCTTTTCTGACTAGTGATATGACTTTGCGTGTAACATATACGGTGATGGATAGAACGACAACACTTGTTTGAATGAGTTTAGGAACGCGCGTTCACGTTTACGTTCCAAAACATTTTTCTGAGGAAAAGTTTACTTGAGAAATAGATCGAAAACGCTGAAAATGGCCTCGGAACGGCCGTCGAGTAAAATATTCCTCGGAGAAGAAGATTTTGGAACGTAACCCTGATTCTACATGCACGTTCCTAAACTCGTAAAAAAGTGTTGCAACCATTCTGTCCATTACTATACTATGTATAAAAATCAGTTATTTTAGGTTCTGACCGAAACCACAAGATTCTCGAGCAAATCGAGTCTAACGATTACGCAACGAGGCGCGGGCGATGCTATCGGTGACCTTTATTAAGAGGCCGTCGAACCATCCTTCGACCTACCATTGTGTTGCTTGCACTCTAGCCGCATTTGTATACACATACGCGCGCACACATTGAGCGACATACGTACACAGCTTGACACAATTATTCGAGCGAGAGAATTAGAGTTAAGATAACGAAAGGCGAGTCGTTCTCGACGCAATAACAACTTGGTACTTTCCTTCAATTCATGTAGGAAGGAAATCGGTGAAGACGTAGAGATCGTCGACGCGTTTGCCACGAATAAATATAGAAATGCAGTTATAGTTTTACAGAGAAAATATCTTTAAGTGGCTGCACTTGTGTATGAAAGTATCGGTTTGATATTTAAAGGGAAGGGAACGACGAGCGGGGCGCATCCGGTAAGACCTGCACTTGCTGCCCCTTTCAATATTTCACAAAGAGGCTGAACTCCGTAAGCCTTTTTTGAAGGACGCGTGGGCCGCACCGGAAACATGCATCGCAAAGTGCATTACGCGGGAGCCTGCTTCGCGATGCAGGCGTTTCCAGCAGCCCGGTGGCATACATAGATAAAAATTCGCGGAAAATGCAGTTGGGAGAGTAAAACTGAAACTTCTTGGTACGTTAACTCGAAAATACTTTTTTTTTTACGTGGGATGTACATGACAAGGTATTAGTTATTCACAGCTGGTGCCTGTGATGAATGAATGAGCGTATAACCAGACACAGAAGCCAACTGTTTAACACGTTGAAACGTTTCTGATCTTGCAAATGCAAAAGAGCTTAAATAACAGAGATTAACATTTAGTCATTTGAAAGAAGCTACTCGCTGATCTTTCGCTGGTACAATTATTGTAAATCACATTGCGAATTATTTTAATCAGAAGCAGAGACTATTACTTTAATTTGTGCAAATTTGGGGTGTCTCGCGACTTAATTAAACGTGGGAAGTTCGGTAGTCGCGGGATCTTCGAGTAGACATTATGTGTTAATCATCAATGTGCGTAACAGCGAGAAAAAGGGACGGAGAGTCGGAGAAATTACGCGCTCAGGCGCCACATTCATCGTGCTCGGAATTTGCCACGGTCACGAGCACGCACAATGACGTGGAATACGCGGCGCATGAACTTAATTATTCGGCACGGTTCAAATCTAATTTTTCGCGCTTCGTCCACCGCGCTCGTTCGAGCGTTTATCCACCCGTCCGTGTTGCCATTGTCATCGCTTTTCCGCGAAAGTCCAATTTGCGCCGTTCCGCCTGTAAGTCGATCGACGCGCAAGTCCCTCGCGCGTGTTATCCCAGTCGTATTTTCAGCGTGATGTACATTTCTTCCAACGGCTTCGTCGTCCGTAGTCACCGTTTCTCCGTTTCGCGCTCGCCGGATTCCCCGATTGTCTTTTTCGAACGACGCACCGTCCTCTCAGAAAAGATTTCCGATAATAAGACAAAAAATATTTTTAACATATTTAAATTTGTCACAATCTTATACAGAAAAGGAAACAATGATAAAAAAATAAAACAGTATTAAGATCAATAATTTCTATTCTACTCTCTCGAATTAAGGCAATGCCCTTCCGCCGATAAAGAAATCATGAAAACCCGAGGGGTAAACCGCTGAGTGTATTGTGGTGTACAGATTTGCGGCATTACTGGGCATTACTAGGCATTACTAGACATTTTTTGGGCATTAGGCCTTGTACTGGGGCTTTATAAAGATAAAATAAAATGAAATAGGATAAAATAAGGTAATAAGATAAAGTCGAGGGGGAAACCGCTGACCAAAATCTTGTATGTACACCAATGCCCACTAGGGATTAATTACTTTATCTTATTATCTTATTTTATTTTATTTTTATAATGCCCCAGCAAATGCCCAAACTAATATCCAAAAATGCCTAGTAATGCCCCGTAATGCCGCAAATCTGTACACCACAATGCCCTCAGCGGTTAATCCCTCGTGAAAACCGCTTACAATTTTTCTCGAAAACGGTTTTACAGAATGACTTGAAATTTTTATTTTTAGTCGATTAATAGACAAAGTGATTCTCCGCGTTTTTCCTGATTTTGAAAGAAAATTACAGTTTTATTTAACACGCAAAATCGGTAATGTTTTCAAATTAGGAAAAATGCGGAGATTTACTTGGTTCCTGTTTCTATTAATCAGACCTCGACTATAAAAATTTCAAGTCATTCTGGAAAACCGTTTTCAAGAAAAATTGGAAGCGATTTTTATTTATTTACCGGCAGAAGCGTGACACATCACCCTTAAATAAAATTGACTTACATGTTGAGGTAGAAGGGTAGCAATATATAAAATTAAGCTTATACATTCTTGCGTTTAGAATAAATCTTCTCTCGATATGTTGTAACGCACGCACCGGCGCGTCATTTTATTCTAGATTTTAGAATTTTTTATTTAAGATTAAAATATTCCTTTCTCAATAATAAACAAGATTATCGCTATATTGGCCCTATTTTACGACCGATCGAAGTGTAATGGCACTGGATCCGAAAATCTTTCCCGTGGATGCGTAGACGAGCTAATCCAAGTCGACGAAAGCAAAAATTCGCAATTTAATGTTTTTATCCTTGGCGCCTCGCGACGTGTCAATCGGTGCAGAGCGAAAGCAATTGAAGTCGTTGTGCCTGGAAATTTTATTCTTGGGACTCCGAGCCCTTCAACGCGCGGCTTTAATCCAGCTTGCGCCGCGTCCCTATCCGACAAACGACACTGTCATTATTATTATCGTCCAAGTTGTCTGCAGTCTCGCTTCGTCGCGCACTCCGATACCTTCAGCATCAGTTATTGATTACTCATTATTACGGTAGATTATACAGGAACGTCCGTGCGCTGCATTCTATTTCATCTCGAGACAAATGGTCAGTTATCAGTGTTGCCCTCGCCAGGAAGTACGACATTCCGTGTTATCTCTCGGGCGTGCCTGTCGTGCCTCTCTGCTCTTGAAAACCAGCTCTCGGCGCGAGCTAATGGCGCCCCGTTACGTTGATTTACTGGGAAAAATCGTATGGCGCATGATCACGGGAGCAATGTCAAGGGCGGGGCCCTTCGAGACTTCTCGCCGTGCCTGTTTTCCGCTCGCGCCTGCTCGACTGCACGCTTCTCGTGTGTGCGCACGCGAGAGCGAGAGAGCGACCGAGAGAGAGGGAGAGAGAGAGAGAGGGGGGGGGGGAGGGAGAGAGAGAGAAAGAGCGTGTGTGGGCCCCGGGGACGGTGGTAATTGTGGTTAATTTAACGACGGTCAAAGCAGTCACTGCCTGTCCTTATAGGCCAGTTTATGCGGCCGAGTCCCGAGCAGAGGCTGCATCACTCGCGCGCAAAATCTCGCTCTCGTCAAAACGGGGATTTCCGCGCTGTCCCTTATAATTCGATCGATCTACAGTTGCTTTGTGAGAACAAGAGCCCGAAAAGTGGCGCGCGCGTGTGTGTGTATGTGTGTTCAGCAAAATTAGTCTGGTCAATTAATTAAGCTTTGAGGGAGTTAATTTGGAGAACGGGATCGCTGAAATACCGTCCGCGAGATGAAACACAGGACGTAGTAGGGAAAAGGTGAATTCCTCGAGGCTGATGGATATAAGCGAGAAAGTCTGCGAATAATGATCTGAAAAATGATCGAACTCGGTGATTCTGATTTTTCGTCCGTTCTCTCGGTAAATCTATCTCGGGATTAAATGCGTAAACAGGAATTAATTGATTAAATCACCATACGTGCAAGAAATTTCCACGGAAACGTAGACGTCTGATATAAAATTGTTACGGGCTATTTTTAAAATAACGCGAAACGTTTTTATTTACCGTCGGTCGGAAATAAAATCCGACGGGCAATCGCGAGAATATCGAGATTTTTATCTTCAACATTTGTGTAATTCGCTTGTGTAATTTGCAAAATGGAAAATCGACGGGGTGTTCTAAACTTAGCGCGAGGTTGAGGAATATAATAAACCGTCATTACGGAAGAATTGATTGGCGTGAACGTGGAGCGATTACAACGCGGCCTCGCTGTATATCGATACTCGCCGATCGGGAACCCCGACCCGTATATCGGGTCTCTCCCTTTCTCGCAATCGTCAGTAACGGTGATCGTTTCGTGCCGGCTGTTTCGCGTAATCGACGCCGCTTAACACCTGCGGTCACGAGATCGCTAGGAGATCGATCGCGATCGTGTCCGATTTTCTCTCCGCGACCTGGAGAACGTTTCGGTCTCGCTTTATGCAGCGGGGATCGTTCGCGAATGTAATAGCCGCGGAACGGAGAAATCACGGCCCGATATCCGTGCGTCAGCGCGGAAATACCGATCCCGATCGCCATCGAGATCGGTCTGGTGAACGGGAAATAATATTTCGATGGTAGTTGATCGCGAACGTGTGATTTCACGATTCCGCCTGCTCGACTGCCATATTCTCTCGAGAGATGAAGCTGTCAGCTGAGGAGCACGAGGCCAACCGATTCTACCGTTACGTGTTTTAATCGGCTTTACCTTGAAAACACATAACTATTCTTTTATCCTGGATGATTTGTCCGACGTCAGTTTTTTTTTTAATGCGGTGTAATGTAAGCAAGAGGACGAAATATGCTTCTAGCGGAGAGAATTGATCGATTGAATATCGACACGAATTGTTTGGTTCTAATTTTTAGCGTTGGGAGTAATTAACGGATGTTCAGAGCGCGATGTAATCAAATAATGGATAGAAGGCGTGTCACCCTTCCCGTCGGAATGCAAAATTATTCCCTCTTCCTGCCCGCTCGCTCGCTCGCATGCTCGTTCGAGCGGGCGGACGATCCACAGCTCCGATCGACGATCACGTGAAAACTTGCGTGAAAGAAATGTGTTGTCATCCTTTTGTGCTTAAACTAAGTACTATATTCGCAGTACGATGTGTACAGGGTGTACCAAAAGTCTGGAAACGGTACACCTTGTGTAATCATTAGTGCAAAATTTTATTTTAGGTGTGCATACACGCGGCTTCTTAAAGACGTTAACGATTTTTAATTTTGCCTGGTCCGTATTTTCTTTCTTTTGCAATACAGCTCGCGCAAAAATTTTGATAAGAAAAGATAAGGTAATCGTTTGTTACACATGGCGAATGTAGTTCAAGCGTACGCAAATCTGTCTACAGTTGTTGAATTTGTCCAGGTATAGTAAATCTTATCTAAGCCAAATTATCAGAACATGAATTATATGTATATGTAAATAATTTGCTATTTTTTGCTCCTTCTATTAAAAAATTTTTGAGAGTTACTACCCTTAAGAGCTGGAGCTCCAGAAAATATTTTCGAAAGTGAAAAATTAGCAAAAAATAAATAATTTTAGTGTTATTAATTTTTTGCTTTAATTTATACATAAACTGTTTTCTACAATGGCGTAATTTAATCTGAAACTATTTAGTTCTGCAATTTTTTTTTTAATAGTTGGAACAAAAAATTACTTTTAAAAGCAAAAAATAGCAAAACATTAACGAATTAATTCTATATATAATTTGTTTTATTATAATAATTTAGTTTATATGGTTTAATATGCCTAGGTTTTTCCTCGTTTATTTCTCAAAACGTATCACATTCGAGTCTCGTCGTTATCGGAGAGAAATTAACAATTTCGCGAAATTCGTGTAAAAATTTATTTCTCGAATTTGTCTTCGCAATCGATCGCGCGCTCGGTCAGTAGGTCTCCCGAGTGATTTTACGACCCGTCGTCGTTTGGCCATTGAATTCATTTCAGCCGATAATAGGCCGTAAAGACGATAGTATTCAGAATCTACGGTCGGCCGCTCGAAAGTTCACACGCGTCGTTTTAGTCTTTGAATTGTCAATTCACCGGGCAATCGTGTCGCCGCGCGCTCTCATAAATATTCAATCACGTAACTGGAGTGATCTAACTGATTATACGGGGTCGATTAGATGTGTGCGAAGCGAAGGAGCGCGATGATAAAAATAGTCGCGCGACATTATCGAGTGCAGCGCGACGTACCTCTTCGGGGCAGATATATATACGTGCGACGTGTGTTAAACCCCGATAACAATCACTTAAGCGGAACTATAGCGCGTTGTATCAACAGAGTTCTTTCACCGGACATAAACGATAAACGGCGTTCTCTCGCTCGGGCCACTCGATATTACCGCGATCGTTTTATCGAAGCCACTCTCGCTCGTTCCGTTGAACGGACGGATCGGGTTACAGGCACTTCCCCTCTTTTTTTTTTCGAACGAAATATTCGATAGGCGTCGAATTTATCTATCGACCTATCGCGGCCAGAAACGGAAAAACAAATGCTCGGTTGTGAGCATAGACATATAAAAGATGTCTATGGTTGTGAGCGTCTCCGCCCATCCTTTATTCGTATATAATTTTGCTTTCGCACAGTAATTTAGTCCGATTAGTAGAACACTGTCAGTCTGTGCACAAAAGCCACACAATTTGTATTTTACACAAATGTTTTCGCGAATTGACAGTCCTCGAAACGTAAAAAGTGCAAAAGGTGCAGAATCACCCCAGTATCCCCTTAAGGGAAACGACCAATGACTCTCGAGAACGTAAGTGGCCAGTTTGAAACTTAAGCAATACTGAAAATTTCGATCGGTCGAAATTCTTAAGTCTTACTGCTTAAGTTTCTTCGTGTCTTTCCAGCTTAAACGTTCGTTACTTCGGTCGATCGACTTTCTTCCGGGGCGACCCGCGGGGGCTTGGCAGACGTAACGGGAGTCGTAAAACAGTGGTGGATCATCTCTACTCTCTCGAGAGCACGAACATCTCGTGTTATATCGACAGAGCTAACTGTAAATTACCCGTCTTTCTTTCCGCGTGTTTATTAATCTTCGCTCCGCGCACGCATCAGTTGGCCAGATCGATCGGATCTGCCTGGAATGCAATCGCGACCATAGATCGAGATTTTATATTATAAAAGTATAAGCGTCGAGTATCGATGTTTTCAAGTATTCCCGACCCTCTGAGCAACGATTATTATTAGACATTGTAAAAAGTACTCGAAGGAAATATAATAGGAATAATTAGAGATGCCATTTTCGGCGAAGTTGCTACAGTAAATCCACTTTAAATCAATTTAATTTCCGATTTTCTAAATAAGCGTCCATTGGAAACGAACGAGTCCACGTACTTTACATCGATAATCGATTTAATTTTTTTATGCCAATGAACATCCTATTTTGAATCACTGTAAAAAGTATTGCGAAAAGCATCAGCCAGGATTCGAACTTAAACCTTCCAAAGTTTTATTACCCAGGTAGAAATTCTTGGAAACAATCAGGGCCCCATATATTATTTATAAAATATTTCTGGGGTTCAGGTGGAAAATCTAGCTAGGGTCTGTGTAAAAGTTGGGACGCGTAAATCGAACAGGCCCTGTCGCTGAATCCATATCGGTCCAAGTTTTCGCCCGAAATTTGTTTAGAAATCTGATACAACAATCGTAAGTAAAAAGCGGATTAATTTCCAACAGGCGTTGCACGAATCACGACTCAAAAGAATGGACGATAAGGAATCTTGAGTGGAGGATGACAGAGCGAAGAAGCTGAGGTATCGGTATTCTAACGATATCACTATGCCGTCGTATTGAAAGCAACATTTTTATTAACGTAACACACTCGATGACTATTGACGCGTAGCGCCTCTCCTCTATCCCGGTCAGCGTGTCAGTCGCCGGGCACAAGCGTGTTGAGATTCATCCTAAAGTATTCTCCAGATGAGAGCTAATCGTCGCGCGTTTAGAAAGCCACGGTGCGTTCCGCAGGAAAGGCTCGCGTGATCGCGTATATACCGGGTGGTCGCGGGGAACGTCGGCGCACGAGGGTGCGCGTGTGTGTGTGCGAGTGCACGTGCGTGCGTAGCGTGCGCGTCGCGGCGCGTGTGCACGCGCGAGAGGCAGTGACACGAGGAGCCGCGTCGCGTCGCCGTGACGTGCACAAGTAGTGAACTGGTGAACGTGGGTGAACGAGGAACTACAACGACTACGAACGAGAGCGGAGCCGAGTTCTGTGCCCGATAATAAATAAGGCGAAGGGAGAAATGTTCAAACTGGCCGGACGCCACGAGTGGGAGGCCTGGACAAAAGGTAAATGGGATATCCAGCGGGCGTGCGTGGGCGGTAAGAGGAAGATGTAGGGGTCGGCTTGGTCTTGCGAGGATGTAGGGGGTGGCTCGCAAGAAAGCGAAGGGGACTCGCCAATGATTGATAAGAGGGCTTCTGCAACTGTGCGATATCGAGTGGGACGGTGAATGTACGAAGGTTTCGTACTTTGTATCCATAAATCGTCCCCGGCTATTTCTGAGTTGAACGAATCGTCCCTCTCGCTGTTTCTTGTCCGCCGAATTCTTCGGCGTGAATCTGGCACGGCGCTTTTGCTCGTAAATTTTACTATCACTCGCGAGATTCTGACACGTTAATCCGCCGGGGCTAATCACGAGACACGGTAGTGTCTCGCGCCAAGTATAAGCGAAAAGTTTTTAGGTGACAAGCTAGAACCACGCGCGCGACACCGACCGTGTAGTTTTATTTACAACGGAATGAACAATGCGTCTCTCTGCTGATAGGCCAACGGCGGTTTCTTGCTGTTTTATTATGTTATCGACTTTTTTAAACTGTGCCTCGATGGAAATATATGTTCTAGAAACTGAGGCAACATGAAACGCATGACTAATGTCAGATATTTATCGCGGCACGTTCGGCAACGAAAGCAAGTGTGTATTTACAAACAGAACCATCCGTGCCGAAGCATCGACGAATGTTACATATTCAAGTAGATGAAAGCAGCCGAGGAATCTCCGATCCTTCGTCATGTCGAATATTTTGAGAAAGAGAGAGAGAGAGAGAAGTAGAGAGAAATTTGCATATTGACTACATTTTAGATTCTATCTATTTTGCAGCATGTGTTGTTAGCTGAACGTGCTAGCGAGGTAAACTTTTAACATGAACCGATCTCTGTCTTAAATTCTTAATTATTTTAGAAAATAAATGCGATTATAAATGAATCTACGATGAAACGACGGCAATACTTTGTAGTTAAAATTTCACGTTACACATTTGTCTTTCCCATCCGACACATAG
Source organism: Vollenhovia emeryi (assembly GCF_000949405.1). Lineage (NCBI taxonomy): Eukaryota > Metazoa > Arthropoda > Insecta > Hymenoptera > Formicidae > Vollenhovia > Vollenhovia emeryi. The sequence continues at coordinate 366,801 of NW_011967150.1, forward strand.
ATGCAAAATGGAAAATATATCATGCTAAATCTGCGCGTTAAATTGGAAAGTGCACATTTTTGTTACTCACAGAGACGACTACGTATCGATGTCGCGATTCGATATAGTAAACGAAAGATGAGTAGGCGTCACGCAACGACATACTCGTGTTCCGCGCGATAAGTTACGGCGCAAGTCCCTTTCGTGACACGCCGCAAGGACCGTCCGTAACATTGCAGGAAGAATCGCGTCCAGCTGCCCGATATACGTCGTGCAGTTATGTTTCCTCGCACGTGTGTACCGTATGCGGCGCTCCGTAACGGGTCCTCGCGCAGCGATGAGGTAATTATTAAATCGCAACTCGCAGCTTATAAGATTATCGGCGTGCATCGCGTTGCATTCGCGTTGCATCGCGGCTCACGACACTACCGGCGCACGTTGCGCCGCGAGATTACCGGCGCGCGTCATGACGCGATGCGACGTGCCGCTCCGCAAGGTTCTACATTGGTCGCATCGTGGTGTCGCAAGGGTCGTAGACTGGTTCAAATTCAACGCCGATTGGCCGAATCTACGATTTGCGACGCTTGCGACGCTACGATAAATCAATGTAGAACCGGCCCAACAGGTCCTCGCGCAGCGATGAGGCAATTATTAAATCGCAACTCGCGGCTCATCAAATTACCGGCGCGCGTCACGACGCGATGCGACGCGCCGCTCCGTAAAGCTTAGGGCCTGAGCAGAATGGCTGTCTTATACTCTTAAGACAGCCCTGAGACAATGTTTTATGTTTTAAGCCTTTGTCTTGAGGTAACGCACAATAACTGTTTTATGTCTGAAGAGTGGAAGACAGCCATTCTGCTCAGGCCCTTACTCTACAAAAGACATAAAACGCAAGCCGCAACGTAAGAAATCGTCCAACGACAGTCGATCATTCTTCTCGTAATTGATTGGTCGATTTCTTGCGTTGCGGCTTAGTGTCTTGCATCTTGCGTCCATTGTAGAATAAGCTTAAAGCTAAGACTCCATAGACGCGTTGAGCCGCGGCAACGCGTGCGGCAATGCAAGTTGGCCAATCGGAAGCTTGCCGCAAGATTCTTGCGGCAGCCTGCATTGAAATTGGAATCTTTTTATTCGTTGCCGCACACGTTGTCGCCGTCCAACGCGTCTATATGGAATCTTAGCTTTACGGGTCCTCGCGCGGCGATAAGGCAATTATTAAATCGCAACTCGCGGCTCGTAAAATTACCGGTGCGCATCGCGTCGCGGCTCATGAGATTACCGGCGCGCGTTGCATCGCTGCTCGTGACGCTACCGGCGCACGTTGCGACGTGACGCGACGCGGCTCGCGAGATTACCGGCGCGCGTTTACGGCGCGATGCGACGCGCCGCTCCCTCGCTGCATCGCGTCGAGAGATTCTGTTATGTGCGGCACACCTGGCATCAACCTTGACGGTGCCGTTCGCCCCTCACTTATCACGCTCGCGGTATGTGCATGCATGAGATCGCGAAAAAATTACAGTTTGCTCGTGTACGAGTCGCGCACGTCATGCGACCCGACCGGCGCGGCGTATCATTTGACGAGGCGCAGTCGCGTGTCTGCCAGGCAAAGTAAAAGCGGCATTGAATGCAGTTAGTTTTCTTGGAAGTTTCTTTTTACTCGATTAGCGGCCGCTTTGATAAGCGAAAATTTTCAATCGCCGCAAAACGAAATGCGGCGGAATGTCGAAGTGAATATTAGTGACGAAGAAATGTAGGGCGTCAAGATAAATGTTGCCGACATGTTAAGTCCGAGGGGGAAAACTGCTGAGGGCATTGCGGTGCACAGATTCGCGGCATTACTGAGCATTACTACACTGAAAACAAAATCTGATAGATTCAAGAAGAAGATTGTCGAGACGGGATTTCAATCTTGACTGTCTTGTTTGAATAATTCTAAAGGAAGGATCGATACCGAAGAAGGGAGTTCCTTCCCATAGTCATTACATTAAACTTAATATTATGTCTCTGTTAGCCTCAATGTGTACATTGTACAAATTTTCTGTGAATAATTTCAATTGTGATAAAACGGTAAAATTATTATATAAACTAGTTTAATAATAACAGGCAATACGTTCGATCGGAGGTCGACCGTAAGGCGAAGAAACTTGTTTCTTCGCGGCGTCTTCGAGAATAAAATGCTGGTTGAATATATTTTGGGATCGTACCAAAGACTCGACCTCGCTCCCCCCCCCCTCTCTCTCTCTCTCTCTCTCTTTCTCTCCCGATAATCATTGCACACGTACACATGTGCGTATTTCTGGTCGCGGCGGGGGTGCGATGCTGCGCTGCAACCGGTTCGCGCTTTGTCGTGGGTGGTTTTTAGGCGCAGCTGCTCTCTCAACTGCCTCTCTTTCCTCCCTTTCTCTCTGTCTCTCCTCCTCTTCTTGTTGGAGCATAGACGCGTTTTTGTGCGCGATTCCCCTCTTGTCTTTCACGATATTCCCCGAGTTTTCGTCCCACATCACCGCGGCCTGACAAAGTTTGTTGAACACGACGAAAGACGCATCACACGCGTTTCCGTGGCTGATCTACGACACAGACGTCCAAAGAGTAACAGCCCTTTCTCATTTGAAATTTCATTTTCGTAAATTTATCTTGTAAAAGTTGATCTTTCACGCGCTTATTTTGTTAGTTTACCTTTAAATATTTCCGTCTGTTTACGCTGAACATTACGTGTACTAATAGCAAACCGAGGGGAAAATCGCTGACGAGGGGGAAACCGCCGAGGGCATTGTGGCGTACAGATTTGCGGCATTACCGGGCATTACTAGGGCATTTTTGGGGCATTACGTCTTGCTGAGGCATTATAAAGATAACGATATTGAGTGATTTAGTCGACCCAACTGGCATGAACTTTATTAAATTCCACTGTGGAATTGTGGAATTTAATAAAGTTCATGCCAGTTGGGTCGACTAAATCACTCAATATCGTTAATTATTTACTGGCGACAACAATATCTACCTCCGTTATTATAAAGATAAAATAAGATAAAATAAGATACAATAAGATAAAATAAGATAAAATAAGATACAATAAGATAAAATAAGATACAATAAGATAAAATAAGATAAAACAAGATGAATAAGATAAAAGAAGATAATAAGAT
>NW_011967150.1:371845-397217 GCF_000949405.1 Vollenhovia emeryi
AGTAATGCCCGGTAATGCCGCAAATCTGTACACCACAATGCCCTCAGCGTTTTCCCCCTCGTCGCAAACTGATAATGCAGTCACAATCGATCATTCGAGAAGAATCGGGACGGGATCGAAGGGGAACGAACGGCCTGCTGCACCGTACAGTCTATTTCGCTAATAGTGCCTATCGCGGTCTAGTTAATCATGGCAGGCTGCAATTCTCCGTCTTCGGCATGCTCGACGAGAGCGTCGTGATGCCTTTTCCCTCCCCCCCTCTCCTTCTCTCTCTCCCCGTGATCGACGCCCGTCGACCATTCTGGCGATCCGTTGTTACCCCCCTCGTTGGCTAGCGGCTTGTCAGTTGATGCATCCGACCACGATGATGCCCGGCATACATCGACCTCTCGCTCGTTAGATGACTAACACAGCGGGGGTGCTGCATACAGGGTGTCCCAGAAACGCCGAGTGTTCTTCCGGCCGCAGTTTCCTCGATCAATCTATGAACAGGCGACATTTTATCTCTCTGCGCTCTCGTAATTTATGAGCTTCGAATGAAAATCCTGCTCGCCAGAAATTAATCGCACATGCACTGGGAAAAATATTCGATTAAATACAATCGGGTAATCCAATTACATAACAAACGGATATATCCGACGAAGAATATAATCGGTTTTCTTATCAAACATCATCGATGAACTGCACTTCATTGGATAAATTTGATCAGATGTATCCACAATTTATGCCCATTTTTACCAGTGCAGATCAACTTTAGCCCGAGCTTTAGCCCCTAGTTTAACTAAGTCATTATCTTTTTCCAATTCCTGAAACTGGAACAAGACAGAAAGTAAGTTAAACCAAAATCAACGTTAATCTGCATTGGTAGAATTGGGCATTAATCGGAAAAATTAACCATCGGTTTATTCGAGGGGGGAAACCGCTGACCAAAATCTTGTACATACACCAATGCCCACTAATACCCAGTGGGCATTACTTTATCTTATTTTATCGTTATAATGCCCCAGCAAGGCCTAATGTCCAAACTAATGCCCAAAAAATGCCTAGTAATGCCGCAAATCTGTACACTACAATGCCCTCAGCGGTTTCCCCCTCGAGTTTATCCGGTGGAAACTTTTCTGTGTGACTTTGCCCGTTTTCTTTCCTGACAAAGGGAATTGGTCCGGAGTGTTTCGTTTTCAGTCGCCAATTATTTTAAAAATAATTCGCCAAGTTTTCCCGAAAACAAACTCTAAATCCGCCAAAGGAGCAAAGAGACCCTGTGGTTTTACGGTATACCCTGTATACAGAAGCCCCGGTTGTGTGCATTTGAGAATGCGTTTATTTACCTCCGTCGTGTGTCGGTTGCGTGTCTGCGTCTGTCCGCATTTTGGGGTCAAAGATCGCTTCGCGTCCTTTCGCGAAGGATGAATCACGCGCGCGGAAGTAAGGAGATCGATAAGACCTTCGTCCGGGTGTGCATTGAAACTCGCCCTTGGACGGGAAACCCTCGTCCGGATTCGTTATTCTCTCGGGATGTCAGGCGAAGAAAGTGAAAATTTTCCATTAATATTAATGGTCGAAATATGAGAAAAGTAAATAGAAGAAAAATAATTACTTCTACGCTATCTATAATAAAGTTATTATTATACTAGTTTATACGTACAGTAACATATATAATTTTATCACAAACGTGGTCATTTTTCAATTGTAATTTTCTTTTATGCTGAATACTATCGTGTTAAAATATTTTTATCCAAATTATTCGCAGACAATTTGCAAAATATTTATAACGAAGATAACAGAGATATAACATTAAATTTAATGTAATGACTATGGGAAGGGATGCCCTTCCCGTCCTTCAGTATCGATCCTTCCTTAGAATTATTCAAACCGAGACGGTCAAGCTTGAAATCTCGTCTTGACAATCTTCTTCACTCTTCGGAATCTATAATTTACGATGTTCCGTTGAAACTAGGAAGACCTCATTAAATAAACATGTAATATTTTTGCAAAGCCAAGATACAAATATCGAAAATTTATTAGCAGAAGGAGGTTTCCTTCGGTAAGATTAACAGCCTATCGAAGATAAAGTAAAAATAAAAAATGCTCAGAGTACCGGTACGAACTGGATAAAAACAGGCTTCATGCCTATTACACGAGGAAGAAGAAGAAGAAGACGTTAATAGTATTATAATTAAATAATTTTAATCGCAAATTCCTTCCTGCATTATGTGAAACCAGACCAATATCTCTAATCTTAAAATTACTTTAATTGACTTTTGAATATTTCTTCTTGTTAAAACTGAAATAAAATTTTCCTCTTCATCTAGTTAGCCACATGCGACGATTAAGACATGGGTCGCGACGGCAAAAAAAAACCACGGCGGTCTTTTTCATCCGCGCTTGGCGTTTCCGGGAATTAACATTTATCGTCAGTCGCCGGGGTCGCTCATAAAAGGTCCATTCGTAAGTTTCGAGGCTGAGCTACCGATGAACCGATCCGTTTAGAGCTCCCGATAATTGGTAACACGTGGAACGAACTGACATGTGGTCGAGAATGACGTTTCTCCCAGGCTTCTCTGTTTCTCCTCTTTTTTTTTTCGGGGTAACCGAACGATATTCCCGAAAACGCGAAGCGACGTCGATCTGTCAGAAAGATCTGGCCCCTATTTCGATTCGAAGTGCGCTGTTTATCGCCGGAGCCTTTTTTCCTCTCCCTCCTCTTTTAACGATTCATTCGAATCGTTGCACGGTTCGATGAAAGAAAGAGCGCCTTAAAAAACCGTCCGGCACTCCAGCTCCCGCTCCCTGCCGACGATCGTCCAATTACGTTGATTGATTGACGCTTACGCGAAGGCGGATACATGGCGAAATGGTATTTCCGTTTTACAATTAGAATCGTCTGTCAAGTCCGATATAATAAATTAGATCAAGTGACTCGCGGTAACGATAATAGTCCGAATTATCTATCCGAAAATTTGAGGGAATTGAGAGTAATCCAATCTCTCGGTCGTGCAGACAGAATAACAATTATTTGGGGAAACTAACTAGCACATTTTTGTTTTCTATTTCACTTTATTGTGACTTTGTATCGATTCGTTCACTATTTCTATTCATTTTTTACCTAGCTTTCACAAATTTATTTTGTCATTTATTTATTTGTGCTTTTTTAAATCTATTTTTATCTATTTATTTTGTTATTTATTTATGCTTTCAATTTCAATCACGCCTTCACTTTACTCGGGGGGGGGGGGGGGAACCGCTGACCAAAATCTTGTACACCTATGCCCACCAATGCTCAATGGGCATTACTTTATTTTAAACTAATGCTGTTAATATTATCATTGTTGTGACTGAAGCTCAAAACGTTCCACAAATAATTGTAGACATTAATCAAACAAAATTAGATGGGTTTAAATTTATATTCCTACTTGTTCATTATCTCATGAGCCTTCTACTCAAATAAAATAATTCTCGGATTTTTTTTCGTCCGGAAAAGTTTCTGAGGGGATTTCTAAGATTTTTTTAGATCGAGAGGGAGAAAGAGAATTCTGTTCGTTCTGAGCGCACTGAAGTGAAAATTACTTTCCCTCGCATTGACGGCGGATTACGCGAACAATGTATTCGATGTGGTCACTCCACGCCGTTTATTATCGGAGTCGAAGGAAGTTTCGGAACGGAAACGAGATACGGCCGCGACAATAAATCACGTGGTACGCGCGCGCTCTCTCTCTCTTTCTCTCTCGTCTCGACAAAGTCTACGAAACGATAGATCGTTTCGCGTCGCGTACGTCGTTTATTTTTAGCTCGGTCGTCTTGCGAAGCCGAGACGTCGTTCCTCCTCCTCGTCATTGTCTTGCGGATAACATTTACGGAATACGGATTACTGGGAGGGAGGGGGAGAGAGATAGAGAGAGAAAGAAAGGGAGAGAATCGGAAGTCTCTGACACGATATCGTGTCAAAGTCCTTCCTCGCGACACCCGTCATCCCCGAGACATTATTATTCCGCGCAGCATCCGCCTCTTTGCCATTGTTAGCGTCGTCGATGCGGGAATAAAATGACTTCGACGTGACGGCGTTAAAAACCGACTAACGAAATCCGAGCGAGATCCATATCTCAAAACCGCTTTATACAATTAACTGTTAAGTCAGCGCCTACAAGATATTAGTTAAATTCGTTCTCGATCTTCGGAGAATTTCCGAGTATCGGTTTCGAAAAGATAAAAATCGATTCTAAAGACCCTGCAAAGAGCTCCAGGGAGTCCCTTTCCCTCGAAATGACCTTCGAGGTAGCAACAGGCCGATGTCGGTCTCGACTTCGAGAAAAAAAATTTATTTAGAAGACTTGGCGACGACCAATTTCCGGGGACCACTCTTGCGGGTCTTCGCGTGTATATCGTGGGACACCCGAAACGCCCGATCGCGATCGCGATCGGAACAGGCACTGATGGGGCTTTCCCCTTTTCTCTGCTTGCAGATATACGGCTACAGCTGAACGAGCAGCTGAGATGTCTCGACGTGAGGATGGAGGCACAGGTCGCCCTCGTGGCCGAGCTCCAGGATTTCTTCCGCAAAAGGGCGGAACTGGAGCTGGACTACAGCAAGTCCCTCGACAAGATGGCCAGGAGCATACAATTGAGGCATAAGGAACAGAAACAAAAGTAAGTACAGCTATTGGTTCTATTTCTAACTTTTTACACTCTTCATAAAAAAAACCCCCCATTTACAATTAGACTAAAAAGGAGGAAGATCTAGTTCACAGAAAAATTTAATTATGACATAATTTTATTATTTTGGTGGCAGCGACGATCGCAAACGCGTCAGACAATTTCGCGAATTTGCATTTGCATCATGTTGACATAATCTCTTATTATGAAATCATTTGTCATCCAATTGATATTTTAATCGTAAGAAAATTAGCCGCTTAATAGAAGAGTTAAAATAAATAATATTTATTTTAAACGTTCGCGTTTACTTTTTCACCGGGCATGCGATAAAACTAAATTAACGACGCCGGAGATTTTGTTAGCTGGATAATTTTACAAAAAGCGGAATGGCGAAAAACAAGGGAAAATAATTCTGCCGTCCATCGCGGCGTTAAATGATTAACGAAGGCGCGTTAATTAATTCGCTGTAATTCAGACGCGTGCACCACGTGTTGCACGACGCAATTGAAACGATGACGCGTTCATATAACAGCGTTACATTTGCGCTATTACATTACATCACGTTGCGCAACGCGAATTGTTTTGCGATTACATTACGCAAATTTTGATTAAATACGCTATTATATTCGAGATGTAGACCTTGATCATGCACGATTACATTTTGATCATAAAATGCATAATTAATTGGAACAGAGATCGATCCGAGACACCTTAAGTATTTATCGCAGAGCTGCTTCTACACCAAAATCAGCGACGATCGTAAATATGAGTCAATATTGGATCATTAATGTCCGGCAATGATAAAAATCAATATTTAAAATAGCACGACTAGAATAAACAGATAATATTTGATAGATTATATTCGTCAATATTAAAATCACTTAAAATATTTGGCCGACAAGATTGAAGTGTAGTCACGGCCTATTCATATCTTTGATATTTAATTTATAATAGCAAACTGATTTTGGACATTTTACGGTATGAAAATTTCGTGTATCACCGATACTTTTCACACTCTCGTGAACGCAGGAGAAAGTTAAACTCTAATTAGAGGCTCTCGTTAGAACTTCCCTTTTAACGAAGACACTTGCAGTATATAAAATTATCTCGATGTGTCACGGAGAGCGTAAAGCTATTTCGCAGTTCGTGTTACACCGGTCGTAACGTAATTGATGAATGAAGCGTCGTTGTTGGTAGACTTATGAATTCCGCTGCGTGTATCTCTCGCGATGATTTATATTTCTCGCATTTTATTCCGTAAGTAGCATTGACGCGAGATTGACATTTTCCGCGCTCCACTTTTGCGGACGGAACCGCGGACGGCATCGCATTTTTCCGCGCGTCCTACACGCGCGTGCACGGCCGTACGCCGGCACCGTTCCCGCATTCCCGCGACATGCCCCAGTTCCTTCTCGCCATTCAACCCTCAACACGCGGAGTGCCCCTTTTGTGCGCCCTATTCAACGTTTCATAAAAGGAACCCCCTCCTACCCCCCTCTCTCTCTCCCCCCTACAAATAAAATGCTCGCATAAATATATACAAATTTAATTCCTTATCCTTTTTCCCTTATCTCTTTTCTTTTGATCTCTCTCTCTCTCTCTCTCTCTCTCTCTCGCGCGCGCGCGCGCGCGCTCTCTGGCTCTCTCGCTCGCTCGCTCGCGGTATACACGCGGGTGAAACGTAATCCGTAACCACGACGACACGCTCTTTCTCCCTTCTGCACGTTTCCCTCGTTTCGCTCCGGGTGATATCGCGAATCGATAGTTCCTCTTCTTTGCGGGGGCTCCATCCGGGGTTACGCCGTCACATTCGTTCACCCTTTCGCAAGAAATATAATTATCGCGAATTGGGTTTTACGTTCGATAACCGGACGGCCTCTTTTTAGATGGCCCACTTGCGGCTTTAAAAATATCATTATTCGTAAACGTCGTTTACGATAAAATAATCCTCCAGATGCTCGTACTGTGTACCGAGAGATCCAGCGTCTCTCTTTGTTTATAGACGAAACAGATTTAGGGAGAGACGAATTCGTGATATCGAAACAATTTCAGGCAATCGTTCTATAATATCAAAGCGATCTCCGATTTGTAATCTTAATTTATCTTAAATCGAAGGATGTGTATAACGCACATTCGATACGCGCGAGCGAGCAAGTGGAACGATCGCTGTTACGCGTGCAAACGTAAGGACAGAGCGATCCGTCGTCGTTCGGGCCGCAGGACGACGCAAGCGCGACGCTCGATCGGTTCGTTAGCGGGCGATTTAATTGCCGTGTAATCACATCGATACACACATCCGGCGCCGATTCCGATATCGCCCTTATCGATCGCTTTTCCGCAGGCGGGAACAATGGCCCATGTTCTCCAGCTACGCCTGCTGGCAGCAGCTCGTGAACGAGACCAAGTCCCTTAGCAGGGACCACGCCGCCCTGTCCGAGGTCTACAGCACCCACCTCGTGGGCCGACTCAATCAGGTGATGGAGGACGTGCAGCGAATTTACAAGCGTGTGAGTGTCGTACAGCGATGTACCGTTAGGCAGCTGGTCGAGATCGCGCGATTGCATCGCCGTGTCGTGAGAAGTTCGACTGCTCCATTGTCTCGTTGAATTAATTGCCTCCGAATGTCTCCATTCCGCCGTCGCCGTCGCCGTCGCCGCGACGTTTCGCCGCAGCTTGACGGCGATGTCGATACGCACCGGGTCCTGGTTGAATGAATACTCTCTCGGAAAGGATTTACTGATAACGAGACAAGATATTTCTCACATATCTAGACTTATCACAACCTCGTTCAGTCAAAAGAAAAAAAAACTGTATTAAGATTAAATAATTTCTGTAATTTAATCATTTTTATCCGCCTCTCTCGAATTAAATAAGATTGACTTACTGTATAACATATGCAGGGTGTCCCAGGGAGAAAGGTCCATATTCTGGGAGGTAATAGTATCGGTCAGTTTAAGCAAAAATGTTCATATGTAATATATGTCCCATTTTCAAACCATTTTCAAAGGTTTAATAAGTAAGTATTAAAATTGGATCTTTGCTATAAATTTTTGCAAAAAGAAAGATAATATCCATAATGAATGTTTTTATACGTTAAACTTTTTTATTCCGCATCTCACACCCTGCGTCGGCTCTTATTGCCTTTTCTTCTTTTGTAAATTTTTGAAACTGAACATTCTGAAAAATTGATGCCGTAATAAATCTACTTTTGGATGAATACACTGATAAAAAATATCTTAATTCAAAAAAATATTAGTGTACTCAAGAAAATTATTTATTAGGCTCTTAATGGTTTGTTAAATTAAATGAAAAAGTGAGAAACAAATTAAAACATGCGTTTCTTTAATTTTCGTATTCATTAAATATCGAAGAGTAGACAATTTTAAATTAAAAAACTTTTATTTTAATTCTATAAAATGTTTGCTAAGATTTACTGTAATTTTCGCGCAGCGAAGAGAATTGGATTTCTTATTTAACAAAAATAAACATTTCATTTAAGAAATAGTATTCTATATCTCACGAAATCTTTAGTTGAATCTAGAAAATGTAATGATTTATTATAATTTAAAAAGAATGAATATTTACTTAAGTAAAAAAAATAATTTTAAGTAAATCTATTTACGTAGTTTAAAAAGATTGTTTGTCAGTGCAAGAAACCGTTTTTTACCGGGATTTTCTTCTAAAGTTTCTGCTTTTTTACCACTGTTTTAATCGCGATTATATCTTCCCGGCATGTCTTGCTACAGTGTCGCGAGATCGGCTATGAGACGCACGAGGAGATACTTCGGGTACTGCACGAGCTGCACACGACGATGAAGACCTACCAGGCCTACCAGTCTGAGTCCAGGCAAGCGGAGACGAAGCTCCGCGTCGCCGAGCAGCAGCGCAACAAACTCGAGGTGGCGAACGCGGACAGCCGTGAAAAGCTCGCGCGCAGCAAGAAGTACAAGCTCATCGAGAAGGAAGTCAACAAGGTAGGTCCGTAGAGTAGAATACACCGAAGGTCGATCTCGAGTACTTCTACGCGACAAGGGTACTCGTAACAACGCCGAAGAAGCTGCTCGACGCTTGACCCTTGCGCGCGAACTCGCGGGAGAAAGTTTACGCTCTTCTCCCCTGATCGTTTCAACCACCTGCATCGAATCGTGTTGACAAACGCATAGCCTGGCGTGGGAAATTGCGCGTTCTAGATTTCGTTTATTGTATTTTATCTTGTCCGCGGGACAGATGGGTCCTTGGACGGGCCTTTAATATCTCGCGCACGTTCTCCCTTAGTTTGAAAATTCAAACTTTGGCGTATCGTGGGCTCGACAAAATCTGACTAACACCCCGATCTAGTTCTTGATAAAAATTTCGCACGAATGACACTTGCCACAACAAAAATATTTAAAAAGAAACCTAAGCTCATTTGATGAAAATTAGGAGAAAGGTCAACTATACCAGCAAGAAGTTGTCTTTATTCTCTAAAGGCCTGTGTCCACGATGCTAGAACTAGGTCCAAGAAATGTGTAGCCAATCAACTTGCAGCTTTACGAAATAACTACCTTAAAGAAAAGAGATCTCACTGTTTAAGTTGGACCAACTGGAACGGTGGCGAGTGTTTCTAGATTCCTCCGTTAAAATAAATCTATAAATACAAAAAACACGCCGGCAAAAGACAAACGAACGGACACGATAATTTGTGTACAAAATCTAAGCTTTTCTTATTATAAATCTCGAGAGTAACGATGATAATTTAAAAAATCGATGTTTTTAAGATGGGAATAAACTTATTCCTCGATTGGGGGCGGAAAATATTTATATTCCTGCAATTTGACAGACGTGCTGTTCATATCGTCCGCGAGATAAGGGGGCTGGAGCCGTTGCTTCGATCGCACGCGAATTTATTTCTCTTTCGGGAGGCGACCGTGGCCGTGGGTAAATCTGGCATATTGCGATTTTGCGCGCGTCCTTCGGATTTTGGCACCAATATGATGACGATGACGACGTCGACAACGTGTTATGAGATGCGGTCGGTCGAGGGATTACTCGCCGGCGATCATCCGCGCGTGCGACTTTCCCTCTCGCTCCTCCTCGTCGCTCCGGCTGGCATCTGGCGCGGCGGAACGGCCGTCGCTTCTGGCGAAAGACCGACGTTGGTGATTTCACGCCAAAGACGCAGCGATTTATCGCCACGATACAACGGCAAACTCTTTCCACGACGATGAATACCGCTGACGCGAGTTCGACGCGTGTCTTCTTCGCTGTCGCGCGTCCACCAGCTGTTCTCCAAGTCGAGGCGACGCGCCGATTAGCGGGAGGTGCTTTGATACGTTTACCTATCGTACGATGATTCGTAAATATTCCCGGAAGTCACGCGGCTCTTCCGGAAAGTCAGACATAAAACTTTTCAATGCTGCAGAGGCGTTAAAAGTTTTACTATTTGATCGAGATATCTCTTTCCAATATCGATAAGTCTCATTCAGTTTCAACAAGGAGGGAATCTAGAATGTCAAGAATTTTTAAGTGGTTGTAAATATTTCGCATAAACGAGTTAGAAACAAAATGAGTGGCGAAGGCTCCAGATAAGAAATATTAAATCGGCAAGGGGAGAAGGCCAGTGTGAGCCAATAAGACCTCAGCGCTTAGTTTTAGTGTAGAAAAATTTTTTTTCCTTTGATTCAAACGTTTCGACCTCTATTCGGGTCTTCTTCAGTGAGCGAAGATAACAAAAAGTATATAAATAAATAAAAATTAAATTAATTTTTTAATGCCTGTGTCCACGATGCTAGAACTTGGTCCAAGAAATGTGTAGCCAATCAACTCGCGGCTTTTATGGAAGAGCTGCGAGTTGATTGGCTACACATTTCTCGAAACTAGAACTTAGACCAAGTTTTAGCATTGTGGACGCAGTCCTTAAAAAATCTAAATGAGTTTATGCGCGAGACAGTCTTGTAAATGTTACGAATTTAGCGTAATGAAACGGAATGAGATTATTTATTTTATGAATTGGTTTCTTAATAATGAAATTAGTTTTACAAGCCGATAACTGGCGCTTGAGGCTCGCAGAGATCGAGAGATCGGGCGTTCTTTGTTCGTCGCGTCCCTTTAAAGTGAGGCATCTCGCGTGGCTGGAAGTTCGCGTGTCTGGCCTTCGTCGATGCGATTGAAAGGAAATTGAAAGTACAGCTGGAACGAGGCTGGAGCGCCATCCGCTGCGTCTTAATAATTTCGTTTCACGAGCGCAACGAAATTCAGCGTTCATTACGGTTCTACTTAGTGGCCGCGCCGCTAATTTCCTCCGTCACAATTTAGCAATAAGGACATCGTTAAGATCAACCGCCAGATCCGTTCTCGCCGGTGAGGAAACGTGCAAAATAAAATTGGACGACCAGTCTTCAGAGCAATTGCGTGCAATAAGAATTAACGAGTTCTGCAGTCCTCCTTCAGTAGATTGAGAGCTTTGAAAAATCTACGACTGCGTTACAGCGTGCAGCGAGGAAGCTTTGAGAGACTTTATCCGTCTCAGAAAGGATTTCTGGTTGTCAATTCTGTATCCTACACAAAATTAAAAGTGCTGAAAGTGAGTAGCTTTGTCTGTTTCTAACTGTCCCCTTAAAAGAGACAGAGCCGCTCACTTTTAGCATTTTCACTATGTTGCAAGATACAGAATTGTCCCCCTGATAACAAGACAAACAAGGGGGAAACCGCTGACCAAAATCTTGTACACCAATGCCCACTGATGCCCAGTGAGCATTACTTTATCTTATTATCTTAGTTTATCTTATTTATCTTGTTTTATTTTATTTTATCTTTATAACGCTCCAGCAAGGCCTAATGTTCAAACTAATGCCCCAAAAGTGTCTATGTTTGTGCGTGTGCGTGTGTTAAAGCTAAATCCCGAGTGACTCTTGTAAGCAATGGCAGTAGGAAAAACAATATCGTGTACCGTTGGCTTTACTATATTGAGATAAGGACAACGTATGCATTATTAGGCTTATACGTTCTCACATTTAGGATAAATCTCGACGTATTATAACGCGCACACCAATATCGTTTTATTCAAGATTTGAGAATTTTTTAATTTAAGATAAAAATATTCCTGTCTTAATAAATGATTGTCGCTGTATTCTACTTTATGGTAAATCGAAGCGTACTAGCATCGGATCCGAAAATCGTTTTTGTGCCTCGTCGCGCGAATTGCACTCCAGAAAAACGCATGAACGAGTTTCCGAAGGATCGGAGAGATCGCGTTCCGGATTCGAGACGGTGATCCGTTCGATTCCGTGAATTGTAACGGCGCACGGCACGAGATAGTAGTCGACGGTGGACAAAAAGCGGAACAATTGCTGGACTGATGACGCGAACGCCTAATTCGGACATCCTGGCGACTGGCCTGAATATCGGGGTCTGGGCAACGCACACCGTCGTCTCCCATGGCACCTGTCGGCGAGCGATTTTCGTCGATCCGCCACTTTATCGGCGATATTTTCGTGCGGCCGTCATTTCCGCCCGATAATGCGCACGTAGCGTGCGACGAGGAATATAAAACGCCAACGATCGCGGCGCGAATCAAATCTTTATTGGCGTGGAAAGCGCACCGGCGCAATAATAATCCTCGTGCCGACAGCGACTGTAAATCACGCGGTGCGTGATAACGGGGCTATTAGGAGGCAGGGTACTTCGACAACAACTATAGCTCTGAAGTATACTTCGACGTTGTAATATTCGCAATTGGTCACTGAGAAAAAAAGTCCGTGACAATTGGTGGCATATATTGTTTTTATTTCACTAAAATAAACGTTATATGTCACAAATAAATTTTCAAAGACTTCTTTTCTCAGTGTTCTTACACAGAAACACTTGTTTCGCTGCATTTTTCAAAGCTAACGCTACACCCACGGAAAGGATTTCCGAACGAAATGCCATGGATTGATCATACAACAGGATGTAGCGAAAATAATATTTCTTATTAAAAAAAGTGTAGAATAAAATGTTGACGCGTGCTTTTTAAACACATCGAGAGAAAATTTATTCTAAACGTGAGAATGTATAAATTTATAGACATGTGTTACCCTTATCTCAAAAAGTAAGTCAATCTTATTTAATTCGAGAGAGGAGAATAGGAAATATTGAATTAATATCAATACCATTTTATACTGTTTTACTACGCGAGGCTGCGATAAGTTCGAATGTGTTGAAAACTTTATAGATTTTTTGTTATGAGAAGTTCTTTTTGAGAGGGAACTGTCGTGCAAACCAATCGTGGAATTAGAATCGAGCCGAAAGAAAGAAGCCTTCTTTGTGCGTTATTCAATCGCCTAATTAATAAATTCGTTCACGAAGCGTTTACCGTTGGTTGAAATTATATCAATTCCCGCGGACCAATCTCGTTTTCCTCCTCGGAACTTTTTCAATTACCTCTAAGATTCTTTGGGTCTAAAATTCCTTCACTAAAGCTCCCGGGGTATTTCTCACGGGATCGAGAAGACTTAAAATTTCAATTCATTCAAGAGATGCCAGGAAGGAGCGTTTGCTGGTCCATATTTCCATTCGGTGACAAATGCGTTTGCGTCCGTATATTCTAGCAGGGCCATATGCTTCGTCGTTTTGTTCGCATGAGTCAAAGGTCCCCGCGGGGACCTCGAAGCGTCTCTCCGGCCGACAACTAGGAAGATATCATCCACTTCGTGGAGTGAATCGTGAGAGGACGTTAGGAAATCCGTACGACGCGTGGTGTATCTCCCTTCAAGCCCTTCCTTTTTTTTCCCCTAAGCCTCTTTCCAATCCGAACAGACGTCGACTGAGAATTTAGGGCCGACTTGCCGGCGGGCTTTTTTGCCGAGCACATGCAACTCGATGGAAAAATAAATAGCGGTCCCCCTCAAGCAGCGCGGTTATAAGTGCGATAAGACAGACGGCTAAAACGGCCTGGAAGCGAAAGGGATATCGAGAGGACATGGGAGAGGAGTATGGAAGTCAGACGATTGTACTGTCAAAAAAAATTGTATTTTAATTTGTTAAAAATATGCCCGCAAAAATTTTTGTGTTAAATACTCAACACATTCATATGTTAACCCTTTCGAGACTGCGGGTGCACATATGTACCAATTAGTAACACAGGACTGAAAATAATTTTCGCTATTTTTTAATTATCTAAATTAATTAGGGCTACTCTGCATGAAAAAAATACCGTCTTGAAAGGGTTAATTTAACATTGCTGTAGTGTTAATTGAACTCGAGTGTTAAATTATTAAAACAACTGGGAAATAATACAGTGTAATAGATAACCTACGTAGTTGGAAGAATTATGAAAATGTGGTTGGCTCCTAAAATGATAAAAATTCTAGTGAGATTGTGGTAACGGGAGCACAGGATAGCCATGTAAGCGACTTGTCCGGCGGAACGAGGATCTTAATTGTGATAATATGAGAAGCGATAACGTAAGCAATCCTTGGGGAGAAAAGCGAGACGAGGAAACGACGTCCCGGGGATCGGCGGGGTCAATTAATACGCTGGTCGGCGCGCCGTCGATTAATGAGATTAATTAGGCTGGTCTCTCCCGCCGCTCGGTCGGGGTTTCGTTGTATCGTTGTCTCTAATCCGGCGTATTCCATGTTCCAGAGGAAGAGCAAGTACCAAGAAGCGAAGTTGAAGGCGCTCAAGGCGAGAAACGAGTACATCTTGTGCCTGGAGGCTTCAAACACGACGATACACAAGTACTTCGTCGACGACCTGTCCGATCTCATCGACGTAAGTTTCTCGTCCATACTCGTACTCGCACGTGCACCCCGTTGGCCCCGCGGCCGCGCTTTCACCAGCTTCCATAATCGTTGTACTTATTCGTTGCGTTGTAACGTTACGATAT
Organism: Vollenhovia emeryi; assembly: GCF_000949405.1. NCBI lineage: Eukaryota > Metazoa > Arthropoda > Insecta > Hymenoptera > Formicidae > Vollenhovia > Vollenhovia emeryi. The sequence goes on from NW_011967150.1 coordinate 386,343, forward strand.
AAATAAAAATCTCAGTCGGGTTGAATTTATACTCTGCCATTTAACAAATCGCGTATCCAACGATTCACTTAAAAGTGAGGAATAACGACGAAGAAAAGGCAAGCTAAACATAAGAGCAATAAAGAAAGATAGTTGAAAGACTATACATGATTTATTGGTTTCTACCTTTGGTTTTCTACCTTTTTAATTATTAATACAATATTTTATATATATAATATTGTATTAATAATTAAAAAATATATATCCAATTAATTTCACGTCGCAAGAGGATAAATAAAAAGTGAATGTGTATTTGTGTCCACCTTCGCAGTGCATGGACTTTGGATTTCACAATTGCATAGCAAGGGCACTGCTGATGCATTGCAGCGCGGAGGAGGGTAGGCAACGTTCCCTACAATCTGGCGCCGAACAATTAGCTGCGTGCGTCGGTGCGCTCGACTCCCGGGCGGATAAGCAGAGATTCCTGGAGTCTCATCACGCGGCTTTCATGATTCCCAAGAAGTTTGAGTTCCAAGGACAGCGTGGAGATGAGGTACGAAAGACAAAGGGAAAGAAAGAGAGAGAGAGAACTACTTGGAACTTTGTTAACTTCACCGCCTTTTAATTAAACAGCAATATATAAATTACGACGATTTTATTCCTAACGCTGTTTTAATGAAGTAACATAGTTAATAATAGCTGTAAAAGTTGAAGAGATTACGAACAATGTTCTGACTCTTGCCGGAATTTCTTTGTAGCTGATTGTCGCTGCTAAAGCTGCTTTGTTTCTTCTTTGATAGACGCCCGAGCCCGAACTGCAGAAGATGCTGCACTCGGAGATGGAACAGCGACTGCAGCAGCTTCAGCAGAGGGTGACGTCGCTGCGAACCGAGTCGGAGGAGGTGTGGAAGACCCTGGAGACGGCGGAGGCGAGTCTGCTCGAGATGCTGACCGCCAAGGATTACGATTGCTCGAGATACTTCGGCGAGAATGCCGTACCTACGTCCAGGCCGCCGGAGACGCTGCAGATCAAGTTGCGAGCTGACAGACAGGAAACTGAAGAATTCTACCTCACGGTAAATTTTATAAGAGCGTTCTGTCTCCGTCTTCTTCGCGGCGAAAGAAAGACACATGCTTTCGAAGGATAGAGCACGAGCAAGGAAAAAGAAGTAGAAAACAGCCGACGTATTTATTATTTTTCCGAGACAAAATTCATATTGAAATCTTTGAAAAAGTAGAACTCCAAAAATAGAACGTATACGATTATTATCCCATTTCTTTTGTATCATTTACATGTGACGTTTGAAAGAACTACGCTCTACGTTTTTGTTCGTTTTACCAAAAGATTATTAATATAATACATACAAAAATTACGTCAGTACATTGAATATTCAGATAAATTACATGAATCGTAAAAATAGCCTTTGGTGTGAGACGGAAATTCACAAAGCTCACATTATCCTTAACGTTGATGCTTGTAGAAATTCAGGGAGTACCTTCTCGGCACGTCGAGAATAGCCAGGTTAGACGCGAAACAGGAGTACATCCGACAGAGCCTGCTGGATGGCTCGAACGCCAGCCCGAATCCGTCAATTTCCGCGACGAAGCAGAAGCAAGCGCGCCGCAAGCGGATCGGTCGTCTGCAGATGAACGGCCAGCCGAAGCTGTTTGGCGGCTCGCTCGAGGAGTACCTGGAGAGCACGAATCAGGAGATACCGCTGATCATGAAGAGCTGTATCCGTGTCATCAATCTGTACGGCTTGCACCATCAGGGTATCTTTCGCGTGTCGGGCTCGCAGGTGGAAATCAATAACTTCCGCGAATGGTTCGAGCGCGGCGAGGATCCACTTGCAGATGTCACGGACGCTTCGGATATCAACAGCGTCGCCGGGGTGCTGAAACTCTATCTGAGGGAGCTGCGCGAGCCCCTTTTCCCCATTATTTACTTCGAGCATCTGATGGAGCTGGCGCAGCTGGAATCGAAGCAAGACTTCGTCAACAAGATGAAGGAGCTGATCGCGAGTCTGCCGCGACCGGTTGTGATCGTCATGCGATATCTTTTTGCCTTCCTTAATCAGTGAGTATTGTCGCGCCGCGACGAATTCGTGTACGAGATTCCGCCGGACTTTTCAAGCCTGGTCTTATACTTAAACAGCCTGTCGGAATTCTCGGACGAGAACATGATGGATCCGTACAACTTGGCCATCTGCTTCGGCCCGACCTTGGTACCCGTTCCGGAGGACAAGGATCAGGTTCAGTATCAGAATCAGGTCAACGAGCTTATCAAGAATATCATCACGTTCTGCGAGGAGATTTTCCCAGAGGATATTGGGGGCACCCAATACGAAAAGTACATCAGCAGAGAACCCGACGACGTGTAAGTAGACAGAAATTGATATATTTGTCACGAGATACTACGACAACTTAAGGTGGTTGTACCCTAAATTAAAAGTCTCACAAATCTTCTGAAAATTTGAAAAGAAATTAATTCAAATATTGTAGCATGTCTGTGTTAAATCTCAAGTCGATCCACCGTACAGATTCTGAGGTATAGCCGTTTAAACTGTACGATTTTTAATATCATTTAACATTACGGTAATGGCGACGGCGAACAAAACCTCACGAGCAACGAATTTCGCTCTAGCAATTGAATTAGTCTCAAAACACGTACAAAAATCTGAGAAAAATTAGTTCTTATTATCCGTATTTTTTACTATCAATATTTTGGATATTTGTGATGTTTATTAAATGAACTTTATTTTGACTTATGGAGTCAGGGTACAACCACCTTAAGATTAAGTGTATATAAAAAACACTATTAAAGAATCTAAGAGACCTAGCGATGTTTTTATCAGTCCTTAGGCATTTGTTGAATCTTTTTTGTTGCTTGGTCACTGACACGATTCATAATTTAGGGACGTTGGAGATTCGCCGACGGATCAAGTTCAGGAAGACATGGACTCGGAGGTTTACCCGTCTGAAGATGGTAACGCAATTTTTTTTTTTCGAAAGTATTCCAGACCTCGCCGAATTAGAAAACATTCGCACGAAGCGTAATTTATTTGTCTTCCTTTAGAATCGGAGAATCTTGAAGCTACGGCGCAATTTGATTTCAACGCGAGATCCGAGAGAGAGCTGAGCTTCAAGAAGGGCGACACTCTGACATTATACACGCAGGTCAGCAACGATTGGTGGCGAGGCGCTCTAGCCGGCAGAGAGGGACTGATTCCTGACAAATATATTATGCTCAAGATAAAGTTAGTACTAGTATTTTCATCGCGACAAGTTACATTTTAATGTTAAACGGGAAATCCATCAAGGTGGTTACTTAAGTTAAATTATTACGTGTGTTGATTCGCGATTTAAATCCAAATCTAATCGGTTTCTAAACGCTTTGCCGGGCACTCTTTGCGTTTTTCTCAGGGATGAGGAGCGTGAGAAGGAACTTTTAAAGTCGTCCAGCGAGGAATCTATGCGTAGAAGAGCGTCGAGCTCGGCGGACAGCATGCTGTCGAGCAACAACTCGCCACTGATGGGTCCGTCGGCGAATCCGAGTACCTGGTCGTCCGGCGCGGCGTCCGACATGTCATCCGCCACGACGAACATAATAACGGACAATAGTAACGCCAGCGGTATTATCGCGTCCGTAGTGACGAATGTGCCCTGCATCTCGTCGTCGGCGCAGCCGATCATCAGTCGAGAGGTATTGGAAACCACCGTTTAGTAGTTGATCTGAATTAATCTGTGCCCGATTCTTTTCCTCTTCGTGTTCGTCTTGGCTTTTTTTTGGCGTGTACTGTCGCACTGTTGCATACCGACGCACCGATTTACCGACTAGCGGATTTTCATCGTCTCTGTACTCTTCACGACGCACACTCAGGCGCACAACTGCTCGAGCTGCAACATGTTTATTTGTTTTTTTCCTCGTCTCCTTATTACGCTCTCGAGCGAGCGAAACCGCGAGTCTGGAATGCACAACGTAGATCGGCGACACGAAATCTCTCTTGCCTTCGCACTGCACCTACGTATCGGATCCACGCATCGCTTCGTTCGTGTAATCCGCGCGAATCTCTCGCGTCCGAGTGCAAAGTGCTCTCCGTTCTCCGTTGACGAGTTCGAGAGTTGACCGAAAAGAAGACGGAGTTCAGTGACTGAATAAACTCGCGCTGTCATCCATCACGAGATGTACGCGATACTCGTTTACCGCCGCGATTCCGAGGCGTACACACGCGTCCTGAATTTGCTAGAGGGGTCTTCGGAGATGTGGCCACACCGCGTCCACACGATAGTCTATCAAGCTATGTCGAGTGAGACATCAAGCATCGCTCTCAAGTCGCGCTGCTGACATATTATTCCTACTTTATTCGGTGAAATGGGACAGGCGAGAGAGGTATCGAGCGCGCGGACCCGGAGAGCTCGGTAGGAGGAGCAGTCGCCCGGCGAACAAAAGGTCTCGGGTTCGAATCTTGACCTCGCCCGTTATTTTTCTTGTCGAAAAGTTATCGCGCGGCGCGTCTTAGTGCCTGCATTCCCGAAGATACCAACCTCTATTGTCACGGAGAGTTTCGCGGCTAGACCCGACACGGAATCGGGGAAGAGACGATGAAACGTAGGAGAGGCACTTGACGCGAAAGAGAGCGAGGGAGACGTTTTTATTTTAAGTTAACTTAAATTTCGGAAACGAGTACTTTGTAGGACTTTATACGAGTTTGTACGATATTGTCTGTAAATAAAATATACATGTTCATTTTGTGCTGCATGTCCCGCCTTGTGGTTGTTCTTGTCTTGTGCTCCGCCTTGTGTCCTCCGTTGCACCGTCTTACTGTGTGCGTGTGTGTGTTTTTTGTTTTTAAATCTTCCTCTTTGCGTTGATTTTTTTTCCCTTTCTTGTCAAACGATTGTTTTAACGGTTGGGATGGTTGATGTTTTTCCAGATATACGTTTAGTCTCTTGGCCCTTTAGTTGGCGAGAAAAGCCATGCCGTTTCGCGCCGCGCGCATATCCGCAGGGCGAAACGCGGACTAAAAACTGTTCGATAAAACTGGCAACGCCAGTTTGTCAGTCGCGCGATTAAGCTACTTTCTTATTCATTGTCGCGTTGTGTCGTCAAGTCGCGGGACTTGGGATCTCGGCGGCAAAGTGTGTTTCTCAAGCTCTTTTTTTCCTTTCTCTCTCTTTTTTTTTATTATTATTTTTTTTCCTTCGTCGATTCTGTGAGAGTCTCCTAGAGTTTCTTCGTAGAGCGAATTCTCCCTCTTCGGTCTGTAGATGAGATCAAAAGGAATGCCGCTCGCGCGGGGGGGCCTGCTTGTCTCCAGCGGATATCCTTTCGGCCTCCGAGGTGAGTAAAGAGAGCAATCTCACCCATAGCCTTATGTAGCCACTATTAACTTCCCCCGGGGCGGTAAAGAGCGAAAAACGAAGGAGGTAAACTAATTCATCGTTCATCATAAGCCGGTTACGTGCGCCCGCTTGCGTGTCTGCTTCAGTTTTACGAGCAGTTTTTAATCCTCAAGCGGTACCGTCCCATGTGTGTGTACCTCATCCCTCGACACACTTGTGCGTCGACTTGCATGCGAGCGGCTGTAAGTGTCCGGGAGAATTGCGGTAGTTTTACAGACGCCATTTTGAACCCACCAAGTACCTTCGCTAGATACAACATTTCGGCCGTTGGATGGGGAATCTCTCGGGGACCAATTGTTCTATTAATGTACCTTGTTCGATCACGCAGTCTGCACCCCCTCCCCCCCCTCATTCGGTAATTACACATGTACCTCACGTTACATCGTGCAGTTGTAAATTACTCACTCGCCCCAATTTTCATCTGTACACATTGTTACATGGAAAACTATGTACGTAGGGTGTCCCACTACCATTGGATGACCTTTCTGGAGTCTTTTACAAATTTGTCGTCGACGCCTTCCCTTGTGGAAATTTTAACAGCTCGTCTCTGTTGTGCTCTTTTCCTCGAGATTAAATACATGAACAGCTTAAATTGCAACTTTAAAATTCAGCCTAGGCAAAGTTGAAAGAATGAAACCACGATAGAGTTTCGGGAAACCCGATTCGTTGATAGTCTTCTCGTTTCGCAAATTAATTCGTTAATGAAATAAAAATGATGAGAACGTTTCGGAAGAATAGCGAGTGCCTTCGTCCGCGAACGCACGCCCGAAAGTACATCCATCGGTGGCGAGGCGCCCTGAGTGCAGAAGAATAAGAGGAGACGTGACTCGATATTAACTCGACAATAATTCGTGTCTCATTGCAGCGCGCTCGACCGCTGATAGGTCAAGACGGCGTAGTATCTGCGTATTCCCCGCAATAGTAAACGAGACCCGTCTGTCGGCTTCGCTCAGGCAACACACACTCATTTAGTCCCCGCGCGCGCGCGCGCGCGCGCTTGAAGCCTCGCTACGATTGTTCCCGTGAATGTTTGCAGGCTGATTCCGTGGCTGCGTCGAGGTCGGCCAGGGCGTCCACCCCTACGGAGGACGAGAAGCGCTCGGAGCAGCACGGACGGAACGGCGCGGACGACGTTCTCCTGGTCGCCCTGGAGAACAATGTCGACTGCATCGACGGCTCCGCAAGTTCTGCTCAGCAGCAACGAGGCGGCGGCGGCAACGAGGAGGTCGCGCACGAGGACCTGAGCAGCATCGTGTCGGCGACGTTGTCGTCGCTGGACGGCATCGTGGCGAAACGCGGCGCCGGCCGGAAGCAACAGCACTGGAAGTCGCAGAGCGTCGGCGAGAGCGCGATAGCGCAGCAGCATCAGCAGCTGCAGCTATCGCACGCCAACTCTCTGCCGACGTCGACGATGACGACGACGCTCGCCACGATAACGGCGGCGACGACGACGGCGACCACGACGACTATCGCAACGCCGGACGACGAGTCGTCGCACCAGGAGCAACAGACGACGACGACGACCAACTTCTCGGCGAATCGCGAGCTCTGGCAGCGGCGTGCCATCTCGCAAACGCAGCCGGCCTCCAAGTCCTCGCCCTACTCCCGCGCGTCACAGGAGTTCCGCGAGATGCGGCAGAAGCACACGCCCGACCTGGTGATGGACCTGCCGCTGTCGGCGCAGGATCCGGTCGGCAACAAGTCCGCGTCGTCCAGCAGCCTGAGTAGCTCTGACGAGGAGACAATGATACCGTCGTCCCTGCTGGCGCCACAGCAACAGCAGCAGCAGCAGCAGCAGCAGCAGCAACAAGCACCACCCTTGCGAGCGGAAGCGGCGACGTCGCCGACCGGCGGGCCGGAGTCGCCGGACATGAGCACCGCCGCCGAGCGCTTTGCCAAGCAGAACCAGTGCACCCTGAAGAAGAACACAAAGACCGGGAACTCGGAGAGCGCCACGACCACCGCCGGCGGTAACAAGCTGAAGCGGATCGAGACGACGGAGCACGATGGGACGGGCGGCGTCGTCGTCGTCGAGGCGGCGGAGAACGACGAGATCGTCCGGTCGGCCAGCTCGAATCAGATCGCCGACGGCGACGGTGGTGGCGGCGGCGGCGGCGGTGGAGGAGGAGGAGGAGGTGGAGGCAGCGGAGGAATGCCGCTCAGGTCACCCCTGCCGCCGCGCTCCACCCCCAAGATCGTCGCCAAATTCGCCGACATGCATTTGACCGGCGGCAGCCAGGTGGTTTCGTCGTTCAAGCCGCAGGTCAAGGTCAAGCCGACGATCCTACGCAAACCGGTGCTGCCGTTCCCGCACCCGCACATGAGCCCCGAGCTCGCGCGCAAGATCGAGAAGCAGGCGCAAAGCGCGGAGCAGGCTAACTAGATCCTACGCGTACGATCCGTTCGCGCGTTCGTAGGCGCGCGCCTGACGCTCCGGCGAGGGACACCGTGAGGCTCCCGGCGTCGCCTCTTGGAGCCGAAAGTGATGTCAGGACCGGTCGGCGACACCGGCGCGCGTTTCGAGGGGACGCGCGAGCGATCATCTTCTGATCGCGCGTCCCCTCGGATTCGCGGTCGCTCTCGAACGATGTTACTCGACAATAACCGTTCCCTCTCGCACGCGCGCGTGGGAGACACGAATCACCGGAGGAGACGCGATTGAGAGAAAGGGAGAGGAGATGAAGCGGGCCGTCAGGCCGGGGCGTCCAGCCGTGCGTGCCGCGGGTACTTTTCGAGATTCCGCCGCACCGAGGCGCGCGTGTAGATTTTAGAGCGACGTACGAAAGCGCGGCCACCCATCGACCAGTTACTCCGCCCAGTCGCGAGGACTTGTACCGTATTAATTATCGTGCCCGGAGAAGAAAGGAAAACCGCCACGGAATAGCGACGCGGGTCGGCGCGCGCCGACCCTCGAGGCGCGCGTGCGAGCGGCGTGTCGCGAAATCGCGGCGCTATCCTCGCGGGGGCGAGTTTATTTTTTCTACAGATGTTTTCCATTTTCGCATAATTTTTTTACCAAATGATCCGCACGAAGCGACGTTTCTAGTCATCGAGCGAAGATAAGAATAAGAGAAAAAATAAGAGAGAGAGGAGTGAGAGCGCATGAGAGAGAGCGAGAGAGAGAGAGAGAAAGAGAGAAAGACGTTAGCATCGAAAAACGTGAATTTGTAACGTTGGACGACGATATAATTTATTTTTTAGTGCGTGCCCAAAATGTATACGCTAATGATATGGATTTTCCTGCTACTATCAGCTGTAACTCTTGACGAGCGTCGTTGCGAGTCGCGACGAGCGCGTCCGATGGTTCCTTTATGCGCGAGCGAGTGTCGGTGTGAGTCGAGAGAGGAAGAAGAGAGAAAGGGGAAGAAACGGAGGGAGGGAGGAGGTTGAGCATGCCGTTCCCCGTAACCGTCTCGTCCAAGACGACTCTCTGGCGGTGCTGTGATATCCCACGATATCACAGCACCGCTCCCTGCTCGTGAGTCCAGGTCCGTTTCTCGCGTTGCAGAGCGGAAGTGAGAGTGAGTGAGTGAGTGAGTGAGAAAGATATAGAGAGAGGGTTCTCTTGGGATCCTGCGAGTCCCGCGACTTTATCGTTAAGTTTATCGTAAATAGGGTACGTTACAATGTATACCGCGTGCCGATTTTAATTATAGGTACTAATTAATCCAAACAGCGATGTTCGATATATTCGAGGTAAAGACAGACAGACAGAGAGAGAGAGAGAGAGAGAGAGAGAGAGAGAGAGAGGGGGGGGGGGAGGAGGATTTAGCTAAGTGATTACGACGACGACGCAAATATTTATCGATTGACGCGAGCCGTCGCTTATTATACCAACGAGCTGGGAGGAGAAGAGGAAGGAAGAGAGGCAGAGAGAGAGAGAGAGAGGGAGAGAGAGAGAAAGAGGAGAGTTAAGAGGGACAGGAGACGACACACCCTCTGCAACCTCGATGTTACTCCCGCATCGCCAGCTCCAATCGAGGGAGGAAGAGAGAGAGAGAAGAGAAACTTGTACTCGTGATTTAACAATTATCGTATACCTGTATACGTTGACACGCGAAAGGGAGAAAAATGTATACCGGTGAGCGCGTGTATTCGCGAGGAGATCCGTTCGCTCGGCAGGACTTGCGCGAATCGACAGCGCGAATTCCAGGAGCTGCGTGTTTTAAACCCGCGCGACGCTCCCTCACTTTATGTGTGTATCGACTAAATGTTTAGCACGCGTTAAGCGGCTCCGGCGTCGCCAGCGTTATCGCGATCTTTATCACGGACGTCTCCGCATCAATGCTTCGATACTCGACGCGCGACCGCGGAGAACATTGTCGAATCCTCGCCTTCAATCCCACCGACACTTTTCTCAGACTCGGAGTTGACAGACTTTTAACGGATTTCCCTCCGACTTGCCGCCACGGCATTTAGATACTTTTCGCAATTGAAATATTGGAGCGACGCGAGGCACAAGTCTCAAAGCGAACAACGGTAACTTATAATTCACCAAGTTCTATTTTTTAAGTGACGCACGCGTTCGGGACGAATCTCTGTGGCGAAAAATCGACCTCCGCAGTCGTCTGGGAGTAAATCTGTCGTTGGGATTAACGTGACTGGCGTATCGGAGAATCGGAATACGTCGAGCAGCTCGGAGAAAAGACCCGAGATACGATAGCACTGACCGATGCGAGAATCGCTGAGATTGCAGGCGCTATACCCACCGCACCTATGAAATACCAAAGCGAAAAAAAAAAGAATACGCCCCTCGCCCACGTTGACTTGTACAATATAATTTCGTGATTATATCGATCCTCTCGTAATCGGTTTCCAAAGCGTTGTCCCGTCGTTCCCTCCTTTTCTTTTCTTTTTCAAATCGTCTTACATTCGCGTACTGCGTGTTTTGTAATCTCCCCGATACTTTTCTCTTTTTTTTTTACACGGCGCCGACCGCGCGCCGGGACGATAACGATTTTTTAAACGAATCCGTAATTTAATACGCGTATAATTTAGTGTAGCCACGTCTTATCAGTGGATGATCCGAGAGGAGCGTAATAGCTTAATCGATAATATCTCCCATTAAGGCTAATGACACATATGGATATCGTAATAAACGAACTTACAGGCTATACTATTATATCACGAGCGAGGCTCATTCGTCTGCAGACTCCATTCGCATCCATCCCGACTTTGCGTCCCGACAACTCGATTCTCACACGACGGCTCGCGGCTTTCCTTCTACATCTCTTTTTTTTATTCTTTATATCATTGAAATATACAATCGATTTTTAATTTTTTAATTTTCATTAGCAGCATTACCGAAGATGAAGTAAAACCAAATGCTCGCAAAGTTAAGCTACCAGAACGAACTGGATAAAACAGGCTTTAAGCTTAAGGGGATGCTGGAGTGATTCTGCACTTTCGCACCTTTCGCACTTAAAACTGTCTGTTTCGTGGAAAGATTTGTGTAATACACAAATTAAATGGCACGTGTACAGATGATCGAAA
>NW_011967150.1:398547-407397 GCF_000949405.1 Vollenhovia emeryi
TTACAAACTTAGTTTCAGTGATGCCATATTGTTCTTTCATTTGGCCGGAATAGCAAGCTGCTTTCGATCTGTACACGTAAGCCATTTAATTTGTATATTACACAAATGTTTCCGCGAACTGACAGTTTTTAAGTTTGAAAGGTGCAAAAGTGCAGAATCACTCCAGCATCCCCTTAATACTCGAGGAAGAAGAAGAAAAAAACAGGCTTCAAGAGGAAGAATTTTTAATTTAGCGTGCATGATATTTTGTTCATATATTAGTTTATCGACAATCAAGTTACTTAAGAATGAACGTCTCGTACCAAAGGAAGCTTTGCCAAGACCGGGCATTTATTTCACGCTCTTCTCTCAACAGGTAAGAGCTAATATATCTTTCCTACGGTAATCTCACTTCTCTATCAATACCAAGAAAGATAATGAATCCGGAAAACAATGTTCCATATAAATACAGTGTACAAGTCCTAAAAGTTCGAAAGCAGTTGAACGTCTCGTAAACAAACGATGGATTTTAGGAAAAATGTTTCGTACCAAAGTTGTAAAATTTTTAATGACTAGGACAACGCAAGCGCGCGTGACAACTTCTCTTACAAACAACTTCTTTTATTCACAGCGTCTTTGACATTTATAGGGACTCAACGTTAACAGTAATAATTCCAAAGTCTCGTTCGGCCGCTCTTTTAGTCGCTAACTTTACGACTTCGGGGCATCTTTCACTGGCGCCCCTTTTTCGAGATCGTTCGCTCGGCACTGCAATCCGCTGCGGCACGGCGCGCGCGATCGGCTGATGCATCAGCTGATATCCCTCCCCCTCCTCGCCGTGAAGGCCAGGCCACAGCGGCGCGCTGCGCTCCGCTCCGGTTCACCCCGCTCTCCCCCCCCGTAATCCTCGTCAATAACGAGAAGTTGCCGGTGGTGGGTATCAGTGGTTATCAGCGGGTACTCGCGTATTTCGTCGTCGTGCATGCTCGTGCGCTGACATGGCGACGTCGGCGGACGCGCTCGCATGAGCTCGAGACCGCCGCGAGGGCCGTCGTCTATCGATTATATCCCGTCGCCGTTCGCCGCTGCCGCGCGGACCAGGGACTCGCTCGCGAGGGGGTCGCCGCCGCACGCTCGCGGGGGGGCCGGCGATGCCGCGTCGCGGCGCGGATTAACCTGCCCGACGCACCTGCCCCGCTCGACGTAAATCCCCGGGTGAACGAGAGCGGCGATGGACGCGGACGAGATTCTGTGCAGGATCTTCGGCGCGAGCCCCGTCACCGCCGAGCGCGGCGCCGCCGCTGGTAAGCCTAAGGACGAGCATCTCGAGCAATCCAGGTAGGAATTCGGAGATCCTTGTTGTCCGGAGGAGAGTCTGGTCCCTCCTCTTTCGGTTAAATTGCGTCTCGCTGTTTTCCTCATTCTCGTGTAAGCCTGCTTTAAAGACTCCTCTCCCGTTTCGCCTTACGCCAAATTGGGAGACGCGCAACGGCGTAACTGAAAAGAGCTGACGCGAGTGCGTCAAAATCGTGTAGAACACGATGTAAATATCTTTACGGCCCGGTCTACAGCGAGTTGTTGGTCGAAACTATATGTCGATCCTTTTTCTTTGTGGGTGGGAGAGAAAAGACTGGCATGTATTATAGTTTTGACGTCTGACCAACAACTCATTGTAGACATTATATTCTTCCGTTTACGCCCTTAAAATTTCTAACTATAATAAAGCAACGTCTTCTGTTACCCAGTTAGCCAGCTGATTTGTCGTCATTGTGACATTAAACGCCGGCAAAGATGCTAGTTTGCAGGCATTTGCGAGGTCAAAAGTGATGGCTAGCGACATCAGCTACCTATGCGGACGGTTATTTCAATTGCCAAGGCGAATATTCTGTTTCAGATCGTGCCAGAGTTTGACTTGGGTGAACGAGCACATCAGAAAGTCCCTGTTGAATCTCTACATCGACACATGGAACTCTGAGGACAATAGAGAGGGTCGCATAGGTCCCCATTACGTTAGGTTCGACGTATCTATGCACCGCGGCCTCTGCATCGTCTCCCCTGACAGACTAAGTGTCAATTCGCAGAGCAGCTTTAGCACGATGCGAGCTAATACGGGAGTGTTTAAGGGAAAGTGGATGTACGAGGTCCAGCTCGGGTCCAAAGGGGTGATGCAAGTGGGATGGGGCACGGCTCAATGTAAATTTAATCAGCAGTACGGCGTCGGTACGTTGAAACGTTGCCGCAAAAGCCGACGGTTTTGCGTCACATTTTTGCGATATTTTCCAACGAATGTCATCTTACTGGCACTCGTGTAGATTACTTTAGTTTGGCGAAAATTTAACTAAGAACTTAACTGAGATACCAACAAACAAATTCCACACTCGCGATTGAAATCTTGTTAGAAAATAGTCACCCGCTTTCTCTAGTCATTGCCGATGAGAAAAAAGACTACGACTCAATCTTTTCGTACGGCTCGCATTAGCCTTCCCTACCGTTCGTCGGTTTTCAACTAAGATTCTACCTTCTCCAGGGGACACGCCAAATTCGTACGCTTATGACGGAAATCGCGTGCGAAAGTGGAACGTGAGTACTCACAAGTACGGCGAAGCCTGGTTAACGGGAGACATCATCGGCTGCGCGCTGGACGTGGACGACGGCACGATAGATTTCTACAGGAACGGTAGGAGTCTGGGCAGGGCGTTCGAGAATATACCGACGGGCGCCGGGGTCGCGTACTTCCCCACCGTCAGCTTGGCCTTCACCGAGAACCTGACGGCGAATTTTGGCTCCACGCCGTTTAGATACCCCGCGGAGGACTATGAGCCTCTGCAAGCGCCTCCGTTGGCTCAGGTTCGCCAAGCCATGCTTCTCTTTCAGTGGCTATCGCAGGTGATCGAACTGCTGGAATACTCCAAGAACGTTGACAGGCAGAACGTTCTGCTGGAGGATAAGACAATGAGCGCCCAGGCGTTTCTCATGTGCCTAGCGAGATCCATCCTGAAACACGTTGGCCCGCTGCTCACCGTTCCTTACGTCACCGAGACAGTTTTCGTGCCGTTCATGCAAACGCTCTACAGTCTGAGCGCCGACGACTCCACGACGAGATCCGCTTACTCGAATAATCGCGACACGCGGTCGATCGTCTGTCTGGATTTGCTGTGGACGTTCCTGGAGGAGCACGAGATCAAGATGTGCTTGGAGAGCACGGTGCTCCATCTACTTTCCGCCTTCCGACACGTTTCCCTGTTACTCGAGTACCCGGATCAGTGCAAGAGCCTGACGCTGCTGACCAAGATCTGTCAGCACACCGTTACGCGGCAGTACTTTCTGCAACATCTGTTATTCGATCGCGTGCGCTTCGCCAACTTTGTGCACGTGAAACCGCTCGACGAGGGCGGCTTGACGGACGTGGTGGAGAAGGTCTGGTGGGAGACGAATCCCTTGGACCCGTCGATCGAGACCAACAAGACCAGTTACCTGTACGCCTGCGAACGCATCAAGACTGCCATATCCGGTATGACTAAATGCTTGTAACTTTCAAGGCATTTTACAATCGTCAATTACAATTGTTTACATAGTTTTATTAATGAATTAGCCAGTCGTGGTCGACGAAATTACTTATTTATTTGATAATGGCAACATAGACGAAATTTAAAAGATATTTGCTTTATTTTATGTTAAGGACACTAAGTAAAAGAAAACGTTGTTTAATTTATCTCAGTATTTTATCTGCAAAATAGTAATGTTAGACTTTGTGTTTTTTTGTAGAGGTAGAGGCATTGCAAGTCAAGTTACTAGTCACTTTGTTAGATAATACCGATGGCACAGCCAAGAGACCGACGTCGAGGGCGATCTTTTTGAAAAAGTTCAAACGTTTCGTTCAAGAGAACCTAATATCCAGTCGCGTAAGTATACTATGCGTGCAGTAATAAATACGGAGACTACGCGCGATTATTATCGAGCCTTCAGTCAACAAACCTGCAGACACTTTACCAATTCTGCAGACACCCCTGCCGATCACATTATGTTGCTTTCACCGACTTCTGGTCGCATTCAGAATTTTATGGGACACTGAAATTGGGACAAGCCCCGTCTATATACCCTGCAGGTGATAAAGGCATTGCCGAGAATTATCAGACACACACTTGCGAGAGGAATCGACTCTCTAGTAACGTAGAAACCTTCAATTCCATTCAATGTATTGTTTTCTCTCACATGAAGCTTGTATACATATATTTAAACGTATTACTAAAATAATATCGAAACGCTTGAACGCTTGCATCGCTACTTTCATTTATCGTGTTTCAACGAGCGCATTTGTACATTGGTATGTATCTGAGGACTTAAAGTTTCCTCTTCTTTTTTTTTACTTCTTTCTTCCGAATACATAAGCACCCGCTTCGTATATCATTATTATCATAATTCGCAAATATTATTGAGCGACGTTTAATTTACGTAATAGCATTTCCTTATAAATTGGAATGGGCAGGGCGTTCTACGATGCATCGATCAATTACTCTGGAATCGACAGACTTGGTGGCGTAATAACCCACTTAAACAAGACATTCAGGAACGAATTGCTACGCCTCCTAGGTCCGGATCATGAGGTAATCGTTGCTATGGAACAGCAACAGCAGCAGCAACAGCAGCAGCGTACTGCAACGGCGACAAATGAAGCGTCAAGTAATACTTATGCCGCTGCCTTAGTCGGCGCGGCCGTGAGACCACTAGTCGAGTTGCCCGTGGCCATACCCGCGGCCGTTTATCCTCGCTTAATTAACATCAACCCGCCGGCGGCATCGGCAAGCCAAGGTAGTTCTATGATACTGGAGAGATTTGGATTTTTTTCGCATACTAGAGAAGATAGGACTCCAATACGTCACGGTCCTGCAGATCCAGCGATCTCGTTGATGGAATTATTAGACGGTATTATCTTGTTCTACCATGTAGCAGCGAAAAAGCAGCTGGCCAAGGTGGCTGGTCTGCGCGACAGTATGTCCGCGTATATTAGCGCGATCGCCGACACCAAGGCGAGGCTCGAGCACATCGAGCGGGAGACAATCCCGGGGAAAGATCCCGATGCGGATGCGATACAGAAGGAACTGCTCCGCACGACGGACATATTTAGTAAGAAACTGTCCGAGCAGGCGAGGCACATGGCGTGGATCAGGGCCGCCGTGTACTCGGAGGAGAAGCAGGCACATCTCGCCTGGCTGCTCAAGGTGGTCACGCTGACCCTGCAGACCGCCAGCCAGCAGGGCAATATGTTCAGCTTCGTGCCCGATTTCTATCTGGAGACGCTGTCCGATCTGAGCGTGAGTTTGCGCGCCCACATGCACCCCACCGCGCTGATCGAGAAGATCCCGGATTACCGCACGATGCTGTGCAACGTCGCCGAGTTCTTGTGCGACCACTTTCTCGATCCGCGCATAGTACACGCCAATTCTAAGGACGTGCTGATACTCGCGCTCGCCGGCTTCGTGTCGAATCCACTGATGCTGGAGGCGTTGGAGAATGTGCCGCGCGAGAGCAGGATAAAAATCGTCACGAGTCTGTTGAAACCGTACGAGAACAGAGCGTGGGCGCAGTCCAATTGGGTCCTGCTCAGATTTTGGCAGGGTAACGGCTTCGCCTTCCGCTACGAGAAGAGCCCACACCTTTCTAAGATCGGCACGAAACAACAGGAGTCCGTCTATCAGCTCATAAGTATGTCATCCTCTTTTTAACGTAAAACATTCTTTCTTATCAAATCTATGTTATTAAAGTGTGACAAGTTCTTTGGACGACGTTTGACAAATGTCTTTTCTTTGACGGTACCTTTAGGATCTGTTAATCGTTTCAGAATCTTGTCCATCGGCGATATATCAAGCACACGTGAGGGACGTGTTGATGGGCAATCCGCAGGTGACCACGCCATTCCTGAATTCGCTCTTGAATCAATTAAATTGGGCATTCTCCGAGTTTATCGGTATGGTACAAGAGATTCATAACGTGTCGTCCAGGCCGGAGCGAGTGTTTATTGAGTCGAGACAATTGAAAATCTGCGCCACCTGCTTCGACCTAGCTATCTCGCTGCTCCGGGTGTTAGAGATGATTTCCACGGTGGCTCGGGACGTTTTCAACGATCCCACGCAGTCTTCCAGCGAAATTTTACTGGCCAGATTGTGTCAAGTGAGTGAGAATGTTATTTCGCGATCGATCCTTCGAATTGTACAATCGTGTCGTGATTTCAGTTACTTTGTCAAGTGTTGAACAGGATGAGCTCGCAAACAAACTGTTTTCAACACGTGATGCTACTTGAAATACCGGATTTAGAATCTATAGATCACTTTCCTATATTGGCTGCCGTTATTGGTATTCTGTTGGCTCTTCTCGAGAAGGAGATGACAGATTTCGCAGGTGAATTACAAGACTTGCGAGAAAATTATTTGCACGGGAAATGAGCCTCTGATAACTATGTTGTTTCTTATCAGCAAAATCAACGATTGAAGTGCCCAAAATTACACGGAGTTTATTGACAGAACCGAGCTTCCAGATTAGTTCTCTGCATTTTGTTTTGGGTGAAACAAAATTGAAAAATACCAAGACGAAAAATGTAAAACCGTTCTCGCTGTTGAACTGTAAGTATCTTTTAAGTTATATCTGATTTTTTTAAGTTTGCCCTTTTATGGGAACTCCTTTCAACCGTTGGGTTATAGCGGCGTGATATCTCTAAAAATTCCTTGAAATTCATGCTTAATCTTGATTAAACACTGAATCCAACACTAGGCGCTTAAACTCCTTCAATAAATTTTCGAAATTTCCCTTAACGGGAAAATATACGGGACGAGGGCCAGAATTAAACTGAGGACCATTACTAACCACTCGTGTTAACATAGAGCTACACGTCATCCCAATTATACCTGATTGATAGTATTTTATATACATATGTATATACACATTTTATTTTTTGTTTTTTGCAGATCAAGAAGATGTGACGACGGAAGAAATTAACCGAGTAAGGCAGATGATAACGTATCTTGACACTTGTCACGTGCTCTTACCCGATAGCAAATTGATAAGTGATGATGAGAACGCTTGTACAATTTGCTACGCGTTTCCAATCACTGCTATATTTAAGCCGTGCAATCATCAAACGTGTCGCACTTGCATAGATCGCCATCTGCTCAATACCAGGGAATGTTTCTTCTGTAAAACGACCATAGACAAAGTTGAGGATCTAAGCGGGAACACGTTGCACGATTTTACTAGCGAATTCCCAATTTCGAGAGCGACTTCTTGATCCAGTGACAAATTGTTTCGCAAATTGCATATATTGTATTAAAAGATTTATTGAATTCCCACGATATGCGTCAAGCATCGAGTCCCGATAAAACTGCCGCATATAATTTTAATTGTACAATATAAAGAATTCTTCTATTATGGAGGGAGGGAGAGAGAGAGTGAGAGGAAAAACTAGAATAAATTGAGAGTAACAAAGAGGTAGTATGTATAAAGTATCACAAAGTTCTTTTTTTATTTACATTCACAAGTACACTATACTTATATGTATATTATTGAGCACATCTGAACAATGGAAGAGATTCAAAATACAAAAAAATCAGCTTCACGCAGTTTCGCGCGCAAATGAGTTAATCGGTAAAACTTACTAATTAAAATTGTATATATATATATATATATATATATACACACATATATCAGTCTTTTTCTTATGCTTTAACTATGTCTTTCCACCTTTACGTGACGTTAACGAAAAGTAAAGGTAAATCATGGCCGATTTGCAAACCAGCTTTCCCAGTCTCGTTCGAATTAAGCAAATGAGCTGCTCTCTACAGCATGGCACACCATCAATAAGCCATTGTCAGTGATAAAAAAAATCTCCGAAATCACGCAATGTCTAACGTCTATCTCGAGTGACTGCTGTTATCATACGCACAGACTCTCTCTGAACTGTCTGAAGCCGGTGACCAACGGCGGTTTGACCGGCGTCTTCTGTAGATCCTGAAGAGCCTCCATAAACACAACGCCGCACACGAAGGCTCCGAGCGCGGTCAGGAAGATCGCGAAGACGACCAACAGGCGGTTCTTATTAAAGTATAGCTCCGGGTCGCTAAGGAACACGCTCTGCATGAGGCAGATGCCTGGCAGCATAAAAATGAACATTGCGGACAGCGAGCCCATCAAGTTGATGACCGGTGAGATATCCGGCACCAGAATGGCAATGATCAGCGACAAGGCGAACCAGATTAACGTAACGATCACGCGGACGCCAATTCGGTCGAGGCTCACGTCGAAGATGCCGAGAAGCGCGTCCCGGCCGCAGTACAGCACAATGGGATAAGTGGTGAAATTCTTGACCGCGATTGCGATTATCGCCACTGTCACCATGGCGCTCTTATCGGTGTAGCCTTGCAGGATATCACTCGGGACTTTGCCGCTGCCGAACGTGGCGTATCCGAAATAACCGATTACGCTGTACGTGCCGTAGCAGATCAGCATGCTGATGACGGCGCATAGAGTGAACTTGCACAGATTACGTTCCTTCATACAGGCATAAGTCGGTATCGCCGTCATGTGACACTGTAAAATATGCGCATCTATAATCACCTGTGTCGATCTGGCTCGTATAATTGATGCGAGAATGACAGAGATCGCATGAAAATTATTGCCATACAGTACCAGCCCAGCGTTAGCGCTGGTCTACAGTACGTGGAGTAAGGAGTAAGGGAGAGCCCCAACTTCTAGCTTTTGGTGTAAGGAAGCTGAAATATGGGCATAATTTTTGAAATATTTGTAACACTGATTGATGGCATTTTGATTCACCGAGAGTAAGCCTAAGAGCTGAAGTAGGAGTAAGAAATAAAATGGATTTAT
>NW_011967150.1:408598-421177 GCF_000949405.1 Vollenhovia emeryi
ATCACCTTTCGATTTTTTAGCACAACTAGTTTTAAGGCGCGCGAATGAAAAATTCGAAAATTGTGATGTATTTTATCAAATTGCATTACCCCCCGCGTACAAGGTGCACCTGTTATCGGGTGTCTACGTTTCTATTTAAGAATCACGCGTACCTGGTAAGCGAAACAAATGATGGGTATTATCTGCAGAACCTCGTATCCATTGTTCGGCCAGATTTTTATAGGCGGCACAGTACCGTCCTGCACGGTGAAGCTCTTGTAAACGATGAGCCACACGACGTATACGATGGTAACGCAACCGACGGAGCTCGCGTAACTCAGAACGTCCAGTCTTTTAAAGAAGCACAGAGGCAGTATAAATATACTGCAGGACACAGCCGTCACAAACGGTCTGGATAAATACCTAGAAAATGAAATGGTTTTTCTACTAAAGTAACGGAGAACGGCAACCCTTTCGCCTTCCTTCTCTCTTGTCTACGATGATTATACCACGTGTGACAGTAGTCGAGACCATAGTACGTAGCAAACACCCTGTCGAACTGGTCGCCGACGATTATGAGGAATGTCAAGCAGCAGCCGAAGCTGTAAATGGCCACGCAAATTCCGCAGAAGGCGAGCGATTTGGAGCCGCACAGTCCGGCGAATGTGTCCTGCATGGTGTCGGTGCCCGTGCTGTTGCTACAGCTGGCCAATATCACCAGGGCAGCTGTGATCAAAACGAGAAAGCCAAGCTGGGCCACGACGGAGGTTCCCACCCCACCGGCCTTGTCGAAGGCCTGCGGGAAGTTCAACAATCCAGCCCCCAGCGTGGTGTTGACGATCAAAAAGATTGTCCCGAAGATGCCAGCACCTGTGGCATCCAAGAAATTTGCTGCATTAATAAATCTTCCACATCAACGTGAATCCTCTCTAGTTTTGACTTTGAGTTTTTTGGCTCCTGCAGGAAGAAGCGGACAGTATGGGTGCTTTGGCGAAGCCCTTTTTATTTTTGTAAATTCATACGATTTCCTTCATGAACAAAATATTATTTAACACATTGTTGATCAAATACACTGATATGCTAGGATATATATGCACGTTTAAAAATATGTGACGTTAAATTCTTGACTTTACTAATAAGTGCTTTCTTGCAGAGGTCGGTGACCTCGTGGATTTAACAGCGCATTTGAATCCTTATGACATTTATTATGTACATCTCGTTTTTTTGCTAAGATCTACTTTTTCTGTGAAATAATGTTAACCCTTAAAGTGCTTCTGCGAGTGAGCGGCTCAACGCCCCTACGTTAAAAGGTAAAACTTTAATACTTTTTCTTTCTTTCATTTCATCGACGACGGACTCCAAAATTTTGCTGACAGATAAAACTTGCAGCCACTTAAATTTCATTTTTTTTCTACTTTTGGTCGATTTATGCAGGAGCCTCCCTAAGTTTATCTTAAATAATTAAAAGTGAAAAAGGATATTAATCTAATAAAACATTAACTTCCTAACAACCGTCACACTTATATTGTTAAGTCGCAGCATATGTTACATGTTTGTTGTCGAGTTAGAAATAACGATTGACGTTATGTAACTGTTAGTCGGTGTTTACTGGGCGTTTAATCAGCTCCTCGGGTTTCTGTTTTCATTAACCGACGACGCAATTTGCGCGATTGTCTCAGATAACGTTTCTCGAAAATCATCCGCGAGACAACAACCTCGTGTCGCATGTTATTGTAGCATCG
This sequence comes from Vollenhovia emeryi, assembly GCF_000949405.1. Taxonomy (NCBI): domain Eukaryota; kingdom Metazoa; phylum Arthropoda; class Insecta; order Hymenoptera; family Formicidae; genus Vollenhovia; species Vollenhovia emeryi. Next base: position 410,320 of record NW_011967150.1, read on the forward strand.
TTCCCTATTGCATTACCTCTTCGAGCGTCATTGTTTCCATTGTCACGCGTACCCAAGGAGCTCGGCCCAGTCGACAGGAGATTGTTGGTAAAAAGCGACTCGGAATCGTCCACCAGATGATCCATGCTCGATACGATCGCGAATCGGACTGTGACGCTGCGTTTCGCGGCGGACGTTGCTCCACTTGCTCTTCGTCGCTCGGATGAATTCCTCCTCCCCTTCTCCTCCTCCACTTTCCGGTGCACGAGGTTCGCAAGTGCCTCACTGGGCAGAGGTCACAATTCTGAGGTTTAATTGAAGGCACGCGCTAATTGTTAAAAGAAAGGGCGCGTGGCAGCGAAACACGTCTCTCGACTCAATCCTGCTCCAGGCTTTTCTCTCGAACCGCTGCGTCTCTCGAACGCGCGTGAGATGCATAGATCAGCATAATGCATGCGGTTCAACTTTATATCTCGCGATAAGAAAACTTGACAGAGGGCGTTTTATTTTTATCTCTGGATCGGATGATTCTATTCTTTTGGTCCACGCGCTATCGTTCGCGAACGAACAAAGAACAAGTACTTATACTTGGTTCTCTCAATTTCGCGTAGTCAATTGATCTAACGCGAATAAAAAAAAATTGCTGTAACTCGAAGAAATGTATGGAAACTTTTTTCAAAATTATTTACCTTGTCAAAGTTGTGCAACACATCTACAGAAATGTTATATATTTTGTTTTGTTTCCACGTAGAATTATTAATATTACAAAAATAATGATAAACGGTTTTAAACAGTTTGGTATTATCTGTTCAATTATTTCCTAGATTTCTATTGTGTTTTTCTAGGACAAACCAAATAGGATACCTCGGTATCTCCAGAAATTAGCTGATCAGCGCTAACCTAACCTAACCCAACCCAACACAACCCAACCTAACCTAACCTAACCCCTAAGGTTACGTGTGAACCTAACCCCTAAGGTTACGTGTGAACCTAACCTAATCCCTAGGTTACGTGTGAACCTAACCTATGGTCAGGTTAGGTTACGTGTGAACCGATGAGCGTTGGCAGGCGTTATTTGCCGTCGATTTTCGTGAGCATACGCGACAGGAAGGGACCTGGGGACGATCGGGCCTCGGCGAGGGATAAACGGGGACCGGCCACGCCGCGACTTGCCCGGCTATGTTTCGACGCGTGTTCACGTCGAGCTCGCGCAGTGTATCGGTAAGCCGACCCACATGGTTCGCGTATCCGGATTTTTCTAGGGTACCAAACTTCGATCGGCTCAATCGGCGATTAATGTAATCGACGTAATTTTGCAAATTTTCCAGCTACATAATTCGTGGTGAATATTTAATTGCAGGAACTCGTCTTGGATTTCGATAAAAATGTGTGTGTCTAGGCTGAGTCCCTGAAGCTTTAAATATTTACCTAGTTCGATAACTGTTGCTTAATTGCCTGAGAGAGGCACATTTATTATTAAACATGCGTGTAAAATATAAATTTGTTATTGAATACAATCTGTATAATGTTTGTATAGTTACATTTGCAAATAGATTTGTTTCTATAATAGATAAGAGCGTCTTTCTGTGAATAGGGCGGACGCACGAATTTATCAAAATGTTTTAAATGATACTAATTTCTTCATTTAAGTTCGGCGTTGCTTATCTCTCTCGAACAATAATTTGCATGCTATAGATAAGCGATGAAAGTAAAAGGGGACCGTAGAAAGAAAGATGAATAAAACCAAACTGTTGCAGCTGCTATCTCGACTGTGGAACGGATCCAATGGCGTGCTCGCGGGCGAGCATGCCGAGCAGAAGATGATATCCATCCTGAGGAACAGATTCCCACAGGCTCAACTGATCGAAGTTACCGATGTGTCAGGTAAAAATTGTTTCACCCCACGTATACTCGTCAGAAGAAGAAAGTTTCTTGAAGAATACGCTTAATGACCGATACAATTGTGGTTGTGTCTTAGGAGGTTGCGGCGCTATGTTCGACATAAATGTCGTCGCCCCAGAGTTCAAGGGGCTGAATACTGTAAAACAGCATCGAATCATTAACGAGGTAAAGCCTAAAGCCCGTATCGGACTACGGATTGGGATTGGGATTAGATTGAAATTTAACCAATCACAGTGAAGTTTACTAATCGCGAGTTCAGTAACTTTAACTCTGCTTGGTCAAATTTCAATCTAATCCCAATCTCAATCCGTAGTCTGATACGGGCTTAATGCAGTTTCTCCCTAGCAAAATTGTAATTGTATCAGACGTATGTTGCAATTAATCTGTTTTTTTTCGCAGGTTCTTAAAGAAGAAATCAGAGATATGCATGGCCTCCGAATACGTACGAGTATTCCGCAGACGTAAATTTTAGCTCGAGCAATCGTTACGTTAATTTTACAGGAGACAATGTGTCTAATGTTGATTTTACTGTAGCTATTAATGGACATTCCTAAATTCCCCTCTCAAAAGTCTTCGAGGTATCTATTCAAGAATTTTTAAAAAATTTCTTCACTTCGATCGAAACATTCGGAACAATCCTAGATTTTCGCATGTCTGAAAGAATTTGTTGTATAACGAATCCATTATTAGCTCGTGTATTCAAGATCTGGAAATCTTGTGTGAGATACAGAGGACGTGTATATTTTATAGAATGTAAAGTTTGTAAAAATAAATATTGTAAAAAGCAGTTTAGCAAGAAGTAACAATTTAGTAACAATTAAGAGACGCGTAATTTATATTTATATCTAAGGAAGTTCAATGAGAGAGAGACATTAGTGAGAAAATAATTTAAATAAATATCTTCCCGTAATACTGATTATTATTATTCTCACGCAGTAATATATGTACAGAATAATGGATTCTTGCAGCAACAAAGAACAACAAAGTGTTGTTTTAAAGCATTATTACATATACTCTTTCTCTGGTGGAAATATTTTACCGAAAACGTAATGAAGTTTTGCTGAAATGCATTTTGAAAATCTGTCTGAGAACTGACCCTGTTTCATTTGATTAATATACCAGTAAATATTCAGTTAAAATTTATATTCATTAAAAAGTAACAGTTTTTAATTAAATCCAGTAAATTGTGCCGTTGTTTGCTAGCATCTGATGTTGGAAATAAAATATTTGCATGATCCAAACATTATTTCCATTTTGCAGTCAATCAATACGTTTAAAAAAAATTTGTATGCGTCTTGTATTACAATATTTTAGTAGTGCGCGTTGTCTGCACTGGTGCAGGAAGTTCATTTGCGAGGAGCAGATATTCACTTACGCGTGTGTGACGGCACGTAAATTCGGGAATGTCTAGTTGTCACCGTCTGTCACAAATCGAGATACAATTTGCACGCAGACGACATGTTCGGCAACATACATAAATGAATCTAAGTATACAATATCCCTTATTTCCGTTTATCGTCGTTACTTAACCTAATACGTGCCACATCAAAGTGTGAAGTTCCACCTGATTGGGAAACAACATTGGTGATTTCACGCCAAATAACCTAGCGGTTGGACGGCGTCCCCGCAGAGGGAAATAAAAAAAAATCATTGGTGATTTTCATAATACAAATAATAACAATGCCTTGTACGGTTGAGCTGGAGCTTGGTGCAAAATTAATATTTTTGCGTGCACATTTTAGTTAGCTAGTTATTTCTGAAAAGTCATAATTTTTATATACATTTTGCTATGTATTTTTATTGCGTGACAAATAGCTCTTGACGTAACTCGATTTTTAGATTGTGTGTATAATTGTGACCGAACACGATGGCTTCGAACATCTTTAGACGTATCGCCCGACCATCGAGTGTTTTTCGAAACAGGTGTCGTATTTAATTATGTCTTTCAATCTTATCTAATCATGTGATAAATGACAAGCTTTTTTTTAAATATTTATTTTGTCAATTTCTGCATGTACTTTTATCTCTAAAATATGTGGATGTGTGTGTGCGTGTGTAAGACAAAATCTTATAATTGTACAAGTATGTTACATAAGTCTCAGTCTACAATAGAGATTTAAGCCCTAAGCCTTAATAAATTGACTAATCACAGTCGCGCATTCTACTCATACTTGACCGTGATTGGCCAATTTCTTAAAGCTTAGGGCTTAAATCATCTATTGTAGACTGGGACTAAAAGTGTCTGTGTTAAGGACATAAGGAAATAAAGATTCATTGCTTGTTGTAGATTATCGGAAAATACTATGCGTCTCAATAGTCTCGCTAGACCGATAACGACAGTGAATCCTAAGGACGTTGAGCACCTTTCTGCCTTCAAGAATGCCTGGTGGGACGAGAACGGCCCGTTTGCTGATCTTCACTTATACGCGCCGATTCGAATAAAGTTCGTGAGAGACGGACTGGCGAACGCTGGAGCTCAGATGCGAGACCCAGCTCTTCCGCTGAAAGGAATGAAGATTGTGGATGTTGGCTGCGGCGGTGGTATACTGGCTGAGCGTTTAGCCAGAATAGGAGCGCAAGTAACTGGAATAGATGCGTCGGCGGAGTTAATAAACGTTGCCAAAGAGCACGCACAGTTGGATCCCGGCATATCGGAGAGGTTGAACTACATTCAGACAAGGGTGGAAGACTTTTCCCAACAGGAGGCGGAATCGTACGATGCTGTTGTAGCGTCTGAGGTTCTGGAGCATGTAGAGGAACCGCAACTATTTCTAAAGGTACAATATTATAGTAAGTTACGAAGAATTGTTGTACGTAAAATAAACGTAAAATTCAATGTCTCGCGGATGTTCTCTCAACAGGAGTGCGTGAAAATAATGAAACCTGGAGGCTCAATTTTTATAACAACGGAGAACAGAACTCTAGCAACTTGGTTGGTTCTTATCGTAGGAGGCGAATACATCCTCGGAAGAGTGCCTTTTGGTACACACGAATGGAATAAATTTATGGCTCCGCACGAAGTCCAACGTATATTGGACAGTTGTAAGTTTTATCCCTGTTGTCAATTTTACGAGAAAATTGGGAAAAATTATTCTGATAAGCTCCGTTCGTTGTAGAAAGATAATATATGTACGATTGTATACAGGTATATATTTTTTTAAACTCTTACAGACGGATGCAAAACGAGATTAATTCATGGGATGAAAATGAATCCATTGTCAAATCGATGGTCTTGGTCATCGTGCACGGCAATTTTTTATGGACTTCACGCAGTCAAGCAAAAAGAAACTGGCATGTAGTTTTCGGCAAGTGCGATTCTTTTGTTACTAAATGCGGAATAATATATTTTGATTGTTTACAGGTTTTTGTGTTATAATTGAATATTGTATATGTCGAGAATTGCTGTTATAGTGTTTTATTTTAATCACTCTAGGCAAAAATAATAAAATTGGATTCCATATCAACTTGGCATGTTTCAATGACATCATCTTATGTTCCCCTTCAAACCAAACAACTTTTATCTACAATGTTTTTCGTATCTTTCATATTTTTCAAGTTATTCGCCTTGGGTGATTAAAATTAAACACTGTATAATACATTTATACAGAATATTATTCTTTATACCAGATGTTTTATTCTACTAGCTAGAATTTTCCGCAGCGAGCAACGAAATATATGCGAATACTATTTACATTTGTTCAACAATCCATATTTATATTTCACGCTATAGAAACTATCAGCTCTCATCCTTATATGGTTTGCAAATAATTTTAGAAATATAAAATGAACAGTGCAGTAACTGTTGATCATTTACACATTCATTATAATTTGTAAGTTGATACATTTACCTCATCTTTATAACATAAAACTTTTTAAACATGTAAAATTGGAGGATATATGAAAGCAATGTACAGCATATGGAAAGAATACTTATTTTATTATAATAGACTTAATTGTATTCAATATATATACCTTGCAACAGTACAATTCTATACAGAATGGAGAGGTACACCACATTGTGGAAACAATATCGCATATTTTCGTTCTAATTTTCTAAAGTATCACATACATATTTGTTTACAACGTAACAACGCATGGATCACAAGTAAAAAATTTCAAGGCAATAAGCATAATGAGAAGTCGATGCTTAAAAAATATTGTACCCTGGCTGAGGTGATATTTTTTCGCGATTAATTGTCTTTAATTAAAATTGCCAGTTGTGTCGGTTATCAAATTTCCTACACTGTTAAAAAATATTTTACGTAATTATTCGCGGAGTTATTTAGATCTTAGACCATTTAGATCTTCTAGCAGCTAACGGTAACTTCAGATTGAGAAGGCAATTGTTTATTTTGCTGGGGCGAATCCCACCTGGTTATTTCCCAAATCAAATTCGGTATAGTACCGGCCAATAAATACGTCGCCTAAAATCCATAACGATCCAGGCGTATCCATACTCATGAAGCCGCTCATACAAATCGTACGACCCATTTCTGTGACCTACGGAAAATTAAATGTAGCATGATATTTTTGTTCTAAAGTAATTTAAACCACCATACGAGCCACGATATTTACCTTAAGAACATAATCTTCAGGAGTGAGTGGGAACGGCTTACCAGCTAAGACGAAAGTGATCGTAGGCATCTGAGACATCTCGTTGCAGTTTACCTTCAAATAATGGTTAATGTTAATAATCCATTATAATAATCCAGATGGGACACCACTCATACTGATTGCGCGACCACTAATAAAAAAAGTTTCGACCCTAAAATTATCCTCCCCTATTAAAGGATCGACAGACAAAATTAGCACAAATTTGAAAAAAAAAACAGGTCTAAACACCATCTACACTGTCCCAAAAAAAAATTAGATAAAATTATTAAAAGAGTTAAAGATCAGTTAAATTGGGACAAAAACCGAGGTCATCTACCGTATTAATTGCAACGACTGTGAGAAGAACATAAAAATGACATAAATAAAGACGAAAGAGACCGTGGTTAGCAAACACTCGAAAAGGACCCAAAAGAATAGGGTCGAAACGTTGTGTAATAAACTAATTAAATAACTAGCCAGTTGGATTGACTATAAGTTTCCCTTCTCAATTTTTAATCATTACTGGTGACAATAAGCAAACTCTCCCTTCGTTAATAATCCATATTCGTAATCAATAACTCATCAAACAATTATTAATTTATTTGAGCAATTTATGTAACAACGTTAAAAGCTACTATGCGAGAAGTATAATCGATTACTTACTATTGCCTCTGAACCAAAAGAAGTAGCTCCAATCAATTTGTTAATACTCTTAACTTCTGCCGTTGGTCCAGCTATCAGGGAGGTACCCGTATCGGCGATAGCCTGACAGCTATGCCGGCAAAAGGTGTCGTCTTTCACTTCGATCCTACAGCGTGATAGTGTTAACAATTTGCTGACATGCGATCGATAATTATGATATACATGTAATTTAGAAAATAATCACGTACTTATCCATGGTAAATTGCCAGTATGCTTTGCGGGTAACAGGAACATACGTAAAATTACCTTCATAATACTTGGGATCAGAGCCACCCAATATCATTTCACCACCCACAATAGCCGAGGGATCTCTGTACAGATTATATACTTTTTTACATTGCAATATGAAAAAATTATCGAATAAAAAAAAATTTATTGATACATGCGACGCGTAGACGGAAAGAAGATGCGTACCGATTTAAATAGAAACTGAAAACAGGTTCCGACACCAAGCCTTGCTTGACCATATTATAAAAGACGGGAGTTACGCCATCGACGGCTATTGAGGCGTAAGCCATTCCCAATATACCATCGAATTTCGCAGCAACAAAAGTCATTCCTGGTTCAAACACAGCTTCCGCAAACGTTTGGTTCTCAACAGAAAGACCAGCGACCTACAACGAGATTGATATTAATAAAAAAATCGCGTTTTACTTAAAAAGTAGTACCGACATATGTATATGTTTTAGGGAATTTTTATAGATTATGACTATGGTCGGGAGTACGAGACTGTTTGTTCAACAAATGACTCACGGTTACTACATCGGTAGATAAGAACCCAGCCAGACTACCAGTTCCGTATTGAATGGCGAATGCAGTACCATTTTTCACATACGTGCTGGACTTTGAACTATCATATTTATGATGTAGCACTGAAAAAAAGTGAGTAAAATTACGTTGGTTGACATTAACGATTTTAGGAATCCATTTTCATATTAATTTAAATGTGTAATCGACAGTAATGTAAATCATCAGATGTATTTGTACTTATACTGTCTGCCTTAACACGTAAGCTATCTTGTGTCGAAGGTCATTTATATCTTTAGAATAGGAATGATAAATCACATAAACACGACTGTAAGGCAATTGTGAGACTTGGCTCCATAATATTTATCAATGATCTGTTTCGTCGAAACTGCCACTTTAAAGACTTTCCTACAGCGTTACTTCTACTCTACAATTTTACTCAATATCAATTATGAGAAAGGAAACACGCAATTAGACCACTCCGATGTTTGGAATAATAATATATTGAATGTTAAGTGTACACGTATGAATAATATATGGAACGACAAAGAGAAATAGCGATATCGTAATGTGCTTACAGCAAGCCATGTTCGTCCAGCTGCATTTTTTGGACGGTACCCAGAGATTTGAGGAGCCGGTGTCGAAGATCACTCTGAACGGCTGCGGTGGAGTACCAATCGTGATGTCGCCATAATATTGAGCGTCCATGTAATTACGTAGGATTTCCGTTCCGTTTGGAGGAACATCTGACATGGCCAAACGAACCTGCCTCAGCTCGGTGCCAACCTCTTTCAAAGAACTTCGAACGGACTGTATCTTTTGTAGCGGAATTCTTAAAGCAACATAAAGAATATTCTACTATGTTGTACACGTGCATGTGCATCGCCAATTAACTGAGATATTTATATATAATATATATATGTGTATATGTGTGTGTGTGTGTGTGTTTGTGCACAGAGAACAAAGAGATAACTTATATATAAATATCTTCGCAGTTGCAAGTGAAGTCGTTCCAAAAACAATGAGTCATGAAAGAGCCATGCAAATTTAATCTTTGTCCTAGAAACCTTCTTGCGCAATGTAAATATCGGCGATTAACTATATATAAGCGCATAAACACTTTAACTCGATCCGACAATCAAAAATTGGTCTCTTTCTAGATTACGATTTGCGCATATCTGAAAGCGCGATACGGCCATTTCAACTCGATAGAGTTCGACCTCTCGTTATCTTAATAACGTACGAAGGAAATAACTGCCACTTCGTCTATTTATAAACAGAAGAAGTAAACACAGGAACATCAGCTCGCCGCTGTCTATACTCATCTATTTACAAATCGGTCTAAATGCGAATGGCTCCGTTCGTGACTCGCCAATTTCGTTTCAAGACGTCGCAGGGAAACCGAGATCGCACGGGTCTCGAGGGAATCCCCCGAGATCCGTCTCTTTGTCTCCGCCCGCTTTACTCCGACCGGAAGAAATCAATATCCATCCGGACTCGGTCCGGTTATCGTCGTAGGTTATATCGCGGGTCCTGTGTCGATTACGAGAAGTTGGGAGCGCGATCTCCAATCGGTACTTGTCGCACACTCACCTTATGAAGCTCGCGTCGATCAGCACGGCGAGCGCCGCGACCAGCACGAAGAGACGGAGCATGTTTCCCGAAATTGTCGGCGGCAGTAAAGAAGATTTAGGGGCGTCGCAACTGCTCCGTCAGATCGCAATTGAAACGCGCAATGGGGAAACAGTCGCCGATGCTCTCACGCGCTCTCTCCCAAGGATCTCTCCGCCCTGCTCTTGCCTGCTCTCGTCCTATCGACGCACGGCGTTATATATATGAACGTGTGCGCGCGCGCGCACGCGCGCGCGCCTGCGCACGGCGCGGCGCGGAGCAGCGGGGGGAGGCGGCGACCCGACGGCGCGCGAAGCGTTCGAAAAGCGGCCTCGATAGATTTTCTTCATTAATCAACTCTAGGATTATCGCGTTTTGCGTATGCGCATATTTCGTTAGCGGTCGGGTATTTCAATAATAAGTGAAACAGTTAGCGGGAAAGCGGCGAAATTGCGTCTAGAAAGTGCGTGTTGTTTACGTCAATAAGATAAGCGGCGATATTGCCAAACAACGATTGAAAGTGACGTCCATTCGAAGTTAATTACATGGGGGAACAAAGTGTTTGAGCGCCGTCCAAGGTCAGGGTGCTGGAAAATTAAAAATGTAAGAGATTCATATTGGTGACATGCAGAAATTTACAGCTCGCCGATAAGACAAGACAGAAGGATTGGAGTGTCTGCTTATCGAGCACGCGTTTGAATTTTAATGAGGCTGACGAAGAGGACGATATGCAATACCGATATTTCCTTCTCCATTCACGTCGAGGCTCCTTTTCTATTCTGGTTTGCAACATAATAGCTTTATCTTTTTAACAGTCATCTTGTCTTCGAATGTCTACGCTGCGCTAGTACACCTTTCCTTTTTATATGGATATTTATTCCCCCTGTTTTCTTTCTTATCGCCGGTCACCTCAGTAGATATACATTCAGCTGTCTTGTTTATTCATTTCGAAATGTGGCCTGCTGCCCCCCCCCCCCGTTGCTTGGAATCTTAATTATGTAAAGCCTAATCTACAATGTGCTCTCTGCATCTAGAAACATTCTATTTTATATAAACAAATCAAAACGCTTAAAAAATTTGTCGACAGTGTACGGCTGTACAGTGTATAATATACAATATACAATTTATCTGTTATACTTACGCAATTTTTTTAAAGGTATATTTATTGACTACAAAGTAGAAGTGTTTCTAGACGCAAAGAGCACATTGTAGATTAGGCTTAACTGTGTAATGTAGCGTTAAATATTTTGTGGAACGGTACAATCGCATTGCATATATTTAGTGACTGATGTATTTAAAACTGTACACACACTCTCTCTCTCTC